>NW_009923214.1:2990-7783 GCF_000696875.1 Nestor notabilis
CCTATGCCAGCGCCTCAGCACCCTCACAGGGAAGAACTTCTTCCAAATATCAAATCTAAATCTTCTGACAGGTTAAAGCCATTCCTCTTGTCCCGTCCTTACAGGCCCTTGTCCAAAGCCCCTCTCCAGCTTTCATGTCTGCCCCTTTTAGGCACTGAAAGCTGCTCCAAGTTCTCTCTGCAGCCTAATGCACATCAGCCTCTTCCTCCCAATCCTCCAGGCGCACTCGCACTCACTTGTCAACGGAATGAAGGACTCCTCCGTGGTCTGCAACCTCCACTTCAGCACACCCACGTCACTGTTAATAGGGAATGACTTCTCCGGGTTCTTCAAACCAATCTGCGATTCTGTAGTGAAGAGCTTCTTGTCCACGTTTGGGTGAGTCTGAAAGGGGAACATATGCTCAGACTGCAACTCTGAGCCTAACGACAGAACTGTCGGTAGGCAACGCAGGCTCTTTGTAGGCAGGATGACACATCCCAGAGTGTTTTCCTTGACACAAATCAGTTTTGCTCCTGGCTCACAAGCTCAGCTGGAGCACATCTGCTTATCAACCTGGAATTCCTTCCAGAAAACACACCACTGCAGCAGCCACGCCAGCAACACATGTTCTGGGCCGACACCTAGAGAACAACTTTAACGACTCTTAAAACCTCAAATGCCATCCTGGAGACCCACAAAAGAAGAAAGACCAACCTAATGCTGCTGGGAACACCCTGAAACCACAAAAATCCTACTTCCCTCCACAACCTTAACACATTACATCAGCAGCCAAACTCAGTTTAAATATTCTCTCTGCAACAGCACATGTAAGCAGCTTTGTGGCAGCAGAGGATTTCTGCAAGTCAACCTTCAAGTTACGCTAGAAAGACAGGAGTCAGCACTGGGTTTGATCTTCTCTTCCACCCTTAGCAGCACACGTGGGAGCGTTGTTAGGAACTCCCTCATGAGATGTGCCAGTAAGGAACCTCCTAGTGTGTATGCCAGCAGCAGATAAGCCAGCCACATATAGACAAGCTCTTAGTGAGGAGGAGTAGTGAGAGAGCAAAAGAGTATACCAAAGGAGCATGATCTCCAGGGATCAGTAAGGCCACACAGAGTGCGAGAAAGGGGACGTGCCCCTCAGAATCTTCTGAGCTGCAATCGCCAGCTGCAGTCGTGGACTCCAGCAATTGCCTCCAACAGAGCAGTGATGGCACACAAGTGAGCCCAAGAGGTAACAAATTCATTCCTCAGCAGCACAGGACTTAATTCTCCCGCTCCCACTCCACAGCTAAAGCTCAGAACACACCAACGAACACCAAGCAACGCACCAGGTCGCTGGAAAGTCCCAGTGCGACCAGACGGCACCAGCAACGTGCACCACCGGGCAGATAAGGCTCCGAGGGCAGGGAGATAAGGGCACTAGCCTCGATTTCTCAACTGAACTTCAATCTTTCCAGTGTGAGCTGGCCCCATGTTCACACTGTGCTAATGCCTATGGTGACTACTCCCTTTTTCAACTCATGTACTGAGACAGCTGGGACACGAACGCAGGACACTGACACACTCACGTGTTCCCAGTATTATGCCCTGGAGAGGAGCAAGAGCATGTTTGAGAGCACAGGACACCAAGCAGACTTTACCTGTAGCTGCACTCCCCTCTTGTCCTCGTTTTCCACATGCAGGCGAATCCGTGCAAACTTCTCATCGGCAATGTGCAGCATGATCATGCCGTGCAGCTCCATGCTCTGCAACCCTCCGTCACGGCCGCAAGTCAGGGAGATTTTCTCCTCTATTTTCATGTGCACACTAGAAAGATACACAGACAGACAAACAGACAGAAAGTAGGTGTTGCAAGTGCTGCACTTGGCATCCAAGAGGCCAGATGAGAGAGCAGTGCTCTCTTGTTACTGCACGTAACAAGCCGGTGCTCCCAGGAGCGGAATGACCCCAGTGGAACAGCAGGGAGGGTGCAGTGGATGCTGACACTGCTCCGGTGGGTCAGCTCGGGGGCAGGCAGCTCCAGAGATGCGAGTCTGCACAGACAGAAGTGCAGATGAAGAGCAGTGACAGAGCATCTCAACAGGCCATTCACCCAAAACTCCTCTGCTCATAGCACTAGAAGCTTCTGAATTGCTACACATGAAATGAACCATGACCGTGGCCCATCCCAAGACACAACTCGGAAGGAATTCTTTGTCTGAAGAACAGAAAAATGGCAGCAATTTAAGGGAAAAAGGCATGGGAAAACTCCCAACCTCAGCTGGACAATGGATGTACATCCTTCTGAGGTGAGCTGTGTCCTAGTCAAAGGAGCTATCTGCTTTTTCCTGCTGCACTTCCCAAGGTTTTGCCCACCACCTTTTAAAATAACAGCCCGAGTGAGCGCACGGGACTTGAAGGGCAGGAAAAAGCCTGTTCTGAAAGTGAGAAAGGAAGCGAGCTCAGGAAGCCACATGTGCGCCACAGAGCACACAGTGAGGACACTGCTTCCAAAGCCAGGGCAGTACCTACCTCTCCATGTTAACGGGAGGAGCAAGAACTTTGGCTGCTTCCGTGGAGCGCTTCCCTACAGCAGTCAGGATATTTTCTCCTTCTGATTTCAGCTTGTCTACAAAGTTGTCCACCTCCTTCCCCTTGGCACCAAGTTTCAAGGCTTTACTGGGACCTGAGGGCCTGAAGATAAGGTGTAAGAACCTCCAGGTCAGCTCACGGTGACAGATTCCTCCTCATCTTCAAGTGCTGTAACCCGACTATCCCAACAAAACTACCTTCACCTCTGCAGCCTTTTTTCTGGGAGAACATGCTCAAAACCGATGTGTAGGCTGCGAAGTTCTAATTTAGGTTTGGATTCCCTTCTGTGTATTACCAGTAGCTGGGGCCTTTTTTTCTTACACAGGTTGTGGAGCCCTTCACCTCTCCAAGACTGAGGGAGGCTCTGGGATGCTACTGTGGGACACACCACAGATGCTCCTCAACAATAAAAAGGAGGGTTCCAAAACCGCACAACATACACCAGCCCACGAGCGACCGCATGGGGGCTCGGAGGTGACCACTCGCAGATGACCAAGGCTAAGGGGAGGCTTTACAAAGGCAGGACCATCTCCTCCCGTGCAGTAAGCTCCCAGGCAAGAGGGCTGCGCACACAAAGAACCTGCGCTGCAGCCTTTCCTGGGGCACCCGCTTCCAGCTCTGCTCGCTCCCTGCTGCGCACCCACCTGGCAGGCGCTGGAGCCACTTTAGGCTTCTCTGTCTCAATGATGGTCTCGGTGATCATGGTCGCTGTGGTGCCCCCAGACACGGCCACGCTCCCGAAGCCACCAAACCCAGGCGCCTTCTTGCCCTGCCTCTCCGCGTCCCTCCGGGCCTGCTGCAGCTCCTTGGCTTTACGGCGCATCTCAGCCTTTGCTTCGCGCTCCTGAGTCTGAAGTGAAAGACAAGGGGCTGACAGAGCTTTGCAACCTCAATCTAATTCTGCTCAGGAGCCAAGCGCGTTTGCCTGTAAACCCTTTGCGAAGCAAACGGGAACAAGAGATGGGCGCTTAGTTTACAGGAAAGCAAGATCGTTTCTGGGCCACTATGAAAGCAGAGCGGCAGCAGCAGCACCTCCCAGAGTGGGTACGAGGGGCCCAGCTCACAGTTAGTCCCGCTCACCTCTCGCACTGCTCGGAACACCTTTTCCTCATGAGACTCCATCTCTGTGAAGGTCCGAATTTGGGCCAGGTTGACATTCTCACGGTAGCCCAGGGCCACAATCTCATCAAAGGCAAAAATCAGGTCGAAGCAGTGCTCGGAGATCTCGTTCTCCTCCAGAGCTCGACAATATTCGGGGATCTGGACAGGAGGAAACATTTTGAAGGAGTATCTGTAGACAACACCGTATGAACGCTTTCTTTGTATTCCCCCCAGACTTCAAAGCAGCGCTAGACCCTCCACAACCATTAAGCTGCTCTTCAGACCGTTATGTTGCTGATAAACAAGATCAAGCCTTGTCACGGTTGGTTTTACTGCACTACAAAACCTGGACAACCTCTTAGCTTCTCTGGAACGCTAACTCAGAGGAACCTAAACACACGCTGAGGCCAGTGAAATTCCTGAGGAGCCTTGAATACCGAGAATACTTAATGCTAACTTTAGCAGTCACCCCTTTGGCCTTGCCAGCGGAGCTGCAAGCAGGAACTCTGCAGGAAGCGAGGGATCCTTAGGTCCTTACCACTCTGGAGAAGAGTCGGAGTGTTTCCAGGTCTTCCAGGATGTTGCTGTTCTTGGTGGTGATCAGCACCATGTAGAGCTTCTCCATGGGCTGATAGACGTACCGCACGCTCTCCGTCTCCACAAACGTGTGCTGCTTCCCTGTGTTCATGAGCTTGGGGAACGCCGCCAGCAGCCCCTCAATGCGGGTGCGCGTCATCTCCACGAACTGCCGGGACACGATGGCCTTTCCCGCCTTGGTGCACACGGCTGCTGCCAACAGCACCTGCGGAGCAGGAGGAGGGTGAGTGAGTGAGGGCAGGTCAGGGAGAGGGGCACCGCGACCCATCCCGCCTTCACCCGTACCTACTGCACCCCCGGCTCAGCCTCCTCCACCACCACCAGGGGCTGAGCTATGCTCCAAGCAGACTCACCTCCGCTTTGCTCTCTGCTTTCTGTCACCCTGACCAAGAGCACGGCAAACCGGCCCATTCACACACACACACACACCCACCCACCCCACCCCGGAGGTGGCACAACCCACCCAGAGCTTTGGGGAGGCTCCGGGTTATTGAGCATCTGCTCAGACACCTTCCGTTCCCTCGCGCTACCCAGACCTC
>NW_009923215.1:0-6604 GCF_000696875.1 Nestor notabilis
TATTTTATATATGTATATATAATATATATATGCCTTTCTATTTATTATTTTTATATATATATATGCCGTTTTATTTCACAAAAGTAGATGGAATCAAGTAATGAAGCTTCTTTTTAAGACTTACTTAACGAAGATGTAGCTACTCTCTCTGATAATATAAGGGAGACAGCTGAGCAAAGTCTTTCAGGATTTTATTTTTCTATTCCAAACAAAGTTTAATTATCACCATTTCTTCCTTTCCTAAGGAGGACTTTTGTTTTTTAACTTCCAGCACAATTTTAATTACATTCATGAAGAGCTGTTTTCAAATAATAGTAATGGAATATTACATATTTTTGTCTTAGAATATATCTGTATGTATTCTTACCTATATGCAACACTAGTATGACATATTTGTCTTTGTCTTACTCCAGATTAAGGTCAGGGTATGCGCTTCTGGCACTACACAGAGCTGTAGAGGAAGCTGCACCTGCATGCAGCAGTATGTGTAGCTGTTTATTTTCAACTTTTTCACCTCACTTGCCTTCACTGATCCCTTTATAATAATGATCTTTATTATCAGAGAAAAATCAGTGTTGCTGCGTTTTACTGTCAGCATTAAAAGCAAATCATACTTTTAACAGAATTCCTTTTTTGTGGTTAAACAATCCAGTACCAGCAATATATTTTCTTAAAATGAAGGCTATAACTTCTGGGATGCTATAAGAAATAAGAAAACAAAACCATTCATTCAGTCTCATTTGGAACTTTAAGTGAGCTCCATAGCTGAGATGTCAGAAATGGAAGGCTATCTAAACCTAGCGTGCAGTAATGATTATACAGCCAGATTTGAAACTAAACAGTGGGCTTGTGTTTTTATTTTCATTTGGACAAATATATTCCGTATTTACTGTGGCTTGAGGTGAATCTGTTATTTTAATAGCATCCAACTAACAATATTAACAAGCATCAGCCACTGACTTTTTTTTTTTTAATTGTGAGAATTTCACAAGAAAAGGAGAGTTCATGAAGTTTCATTTCAGAACTGCTTCTGTGGTGCTTTTATTCCTGTCTATATCTTCTGAATTGTTTTCAATATACTGCAGGTGACACTTGGAGCTTTTGGCCAAGAGGAAGAAGTTATTTCTAATCCCTTATCCCCAGGAGTGATTAAGAAAATCATCTATGAAAAATGTCATTTACAAGATGAAAGAGAAGCTGTAGTTCAGACACATTGGCTGGATCATCTCCAATTCACCTGAACTTTTCAGTGGCATGCTGAAGATACGGATTGGGTCAGTGAAGTATCTATTGTTGATCTTAGTGCTAGTATTGCAGGGGAAGATACCTACTTTAACAGAGACTGCTGCGACACTGCAAAAATGATATACATAAGATGATGCAGCGAAACTTGCATACTTCAATTTTACATTGCTTTAAATTAGTGTGCCAAAACCAGGTACACAACTAAGCTCTAGTCTGCTGTTCAAGAGCTTGATGTGGAGGGGGGCAGTCCTTGGAGTAACCCATTTGAAGCTTTCCTGCAGGTAACACAGTGAACTGCAGGGTTTTTTAGAGCTTGATCCGTATCATGTCAGGGCTTTAAAACCAAAAACAGGACAGCAGGGTTAGATGCATTCTGTACAGCAAATGAGCAGTGGTCACCTTGTCCTGCCAGCAGCAGAATGTTCTGCCCAGCTCTGCTAGTGGCCAAGGAGGCATGACCAGCTGGCTGACCGGACTGTGTGTAAGCTCTGCCATACACACAGTGACACTCGATTAGCAATGCAGTAGGTTGACTGGGTTCTGGTTTATATTGCAACTGGCCTCATAGGCATATCCGAAGTAATAAAGTATGTACTCAAGTGTATTAGTGGTGCTCCTGAGACAAGTTGCTTAATTTCCTACCTGGCAGCAGACACTGGGTGCTATCCAGAGTTTCCCAGTTGCAGAGCGGATACAAAGTCTGCCCACAGTTTGCTCTCTGTCCATGGGCAGCAAGGCAATCTCTACAGAAATCTTTTTATTCTGTACTAGGTACAGGTGTGATGTGCATGCTTAAGGCTGGTAATTAGCAAATATTTCATTAGTGGTAAACATGTGATCTCAACATAGTGTCCTAGGAGCACAATGGATTACACAAAACCAAATGTTGGTTCATCCTTTACAGTGCCCCACGGGTAATGCAAAGGCACACTCAGTGCGCTGCTGCCTGCCCACCTATCAGGCAGGTTAGAGGGACATGGCCAGAGAGTAGGGGTGTACTGTATTGTCAGGGAGGGAGGAACTGAGAGCTAGAGAGGATAGTAAAAGCTTTTACTGTCAGACTTTCAGGACCTGAGGAGGGAAGAAAGGAGGGAAAAAGGCAGGCTAGGATTAAGGCTCCTACATGAGGCCTTTAAAAGCTTTTTGGTCAGTTGAGCAGTCACCTGAGTCACGTAGGTTTGGGGCAAATTAGTAAAGGGTAGAGACTACATAAATGTGATTATCTAGGAAGGATGCAGCATGAATTTGATTCCCTTCTGAAACCACACAATTATCCTCCAGATCAACATATGCTTCTAGTTGCATTCTCTGGTTTCTAGTAAGTGCTCACCTCACAATACAGACTTGTCTAAATCAGTCTTAGAAGTCTGGCAACCATGAGCAACAAATCCCTTGGTAACTCTTTAAAGGTATTTAAACTTTCTTTTCAGAGTTTCAGCACAATCATCTGCCTAAAAAGATAGTTGGTTCTTTTAGACTGTTTGTAATAATAGCCTCCTGCAGTTTGAATGTACTTACCATTACAGCTTTTCCTGAAATATTTTAAGGCACCAAGGGATGCTTCTGATTGATAGTCAGTGAACCTACCTGGTATGTGGTGTAATTAAGACATAGTTCAAGAGCAGTTCTCTACACAAAAATGCTTTACTGCCATGGTAAAAGAAAAATCTGATTTGTCCTATAAGGTTGCTAAAAATGTCTTTTTTTTCTTCCAAAAACCCCCAAGCAACCCTGCCCAGCTGCAAAGTATCCCAATTATAGATACATACAACACTTCTTGACTGTTCATTAGCTACATAGTTGTCCAATTCTTTATTAAATAGGTTAGGCTAAGCTATACATAGCTCAGGAATCACAAACCTGAACCAAGTTTAAAACATCATTTACCTACTGGATTGTTCTATTTAGTTCTTTGATAAGGTGACCTACAGGTACTCTGTGCTGGAGTGTTATCATGTTCCATGGTATCTGCATTTACTTTGCTATCCAGAAATTGGTTATTTTTTCACATTTAGGAAGAGACATACATTTGAATAAGCACTTATTTGAAGAGGCCAGGTGCTACTGGCTGAGATTTACAGAATTAGTATGCATGTTTAAGTAAGTGTTCCATCTTCTGGATTTTTTCATAGAGAAAATACAGCCTTTCAGCACTGGCGGTAGATACCAGCAGTCTTTTTTCTAGCACACAAGATTCATGTTTCCACTTCAGCAGTGCATTCCAGTTACCATAAAACCAAATTTGAATCACCTGTATTACATTTATCTACATCTATCCTTTTGCACTTACATACTTCTTCTGTACCCTTTACAGACCCATGTTACTCCTCTTTCATCCACTTCCTCATTCTTTGTAGCTAATCCCTTTTGCAAGTTTTTTCTTTCTGTCTTCCAAGGTTGGTGCTACAGATTCCACTTCCTTTATTTTGGTGTAATCACCCACTCCAGTGAGCAAAATTAACCTTCTCAAACAGAAACTCAATTCCAGTTCGATAATAATTTGATGTAGTGTCTTGTTACTGACTTGTTTTCAGGATTTCATACTGAAATAGATCAAGTGCCTGACAGCCCTATTAGTACAGAAAACTTGAACCAACTGACTTTTACCCACCTCTTACAAATGAAGAGTTTGGTAGCAGGTCCACTTGACTTTGCTATGTTTTGTAGGCCACTGCAAAGAGAAAACACCAGTGAATGACTTCCACACAGAAAATCTGAGTCATCAGTGAAAAAAGAACCAGTTCCTAAGCCAGTTTTGTTTGTTAATCTTAGCAACAAGAGCAGGACACTATTCACCCACTAAAATAAAAGTTCTGTGTTCTGGATAATGTAAAATGCTCATGCTGTCTAATTATCTCTTGTATCTTGCACCTTCAATGGTCCTAGAAACCTCAAATTGAAAGCAATATTGAATCAGTTGGCCTGACATCTCAGAATTCTGTGAGTTCCGTGAATCCTAAGAATCCTTCAGAAAAGACTGTGACTCGACTTACATAATCAAAAACATTCTGTACCTTGTAGGCTAAATAAATGCCCATGGAATGTGGCTATACTGATGACAAGGTAATGCTCTTAGGAGTATTCTGCATTTTCTGATAAAGACAGCAAGGCTCTCTCATGTAATACTGACTTGATCAGATGTTACACGATGGCTTGTTCAAAGAAAAAACAGTGAAGTTTCTTTTCCCTTTTCTTAGAAATACCTGCTTGAACTGAAGCAGTGTAGGTGGTAAGAGACTGAGCTCCATGCTTGAGTTACCTTGCTTCAGATGTAGCTATACATTATTTCATCATTGATGTTAGAGGGTCTAGTGCTGTTTCTGTAGTAATACGTAGAATAAAATTCAGCATTTTCCTTCAGTAATTTGCAAAGTTCTGCCTCTCTGATACCTAAGGCTGAGAAATCTTCAGTGGTGCCATATTTTTATTTAATCAAATCTTTTCAAAAGGGAGTAGCAAAACAAGGAAAAGTATAGTAGGTTGCAAGAAGGAATTTCAAAGGCTAAAACCATAAAAAAGCCCCGAAGTCTTTTTAAATGTTAAATAATTTAAATTTAATGTGGGTTTTGTGCTGTGGGGTTTTTTTTTAACTCATCAGCAAAATGCATACACTGTCAGAGCATCATTTTGAGTAGGATTTTAACATCAAAAGGCAGGTAAATGCTTGTCTTGATGAACATGGGACGTAAGAGAATATGTGGTCCAATATATCCTCCCTCTGAAAAGATGCATCACAACCCACTTCTTAAAATTAATGCATTACTCCTTTCAGTTTGTACCATATTGCAAACAAACACGAAATCTGAGTAAATTCCACAATACAGTAAGAGTAGTAGAGTATTTGTTTGATACTTTATGTCTGTCCTGGCAGGCACATAGCGAGATCATATGGAATTCTTATGAGCTATTTTATTAGACTAATTTTTCATCTTTGGAAATTTCATATTTAATTAATAAATGTATTCTTTGCTTTACTTTAGATGGATTATCCATGCTATGAAGTATGAATTGAAAATCCGGGCTGGGGATATGCCAGCTAAGGACTTATACCAGATGTCCCCTAGTGAAGTGAAGCAGCTTCTGCTGGATATTCTTCAACCACAGCAGCAGGGGAGGTAATGACGTGTGGGTGTGTGGTACCTGTTTTCACTGTTTAAGTAATTTTCATTTCTCATCTACTTTGTATACATCTGAAATCACCAGGTATCTGCAATCTTATACTTATTTAAGGAAAGACAGCAAAAATGCACCTTTTCCTTCTTTCACCTGTGTCCAGGTACTACAATTGTTTCCTTTATATTGCATCTTCCCTTTTCACCTTTCTTTGTGGAAGGAGACTGGCATCTGCTTAAACAAGTAATCTTACTGACAAGTAATTTTATTCTGAACTTATCAGATTCTAGCAATATCTACCAGATTTGTATCCAGCAATACAAAGAGAGAAAAACTAAAAAACCCAAAAATACTAGTGCTGAATTTCATTTGAGCTAGGCTAGACTACAAAAGTTCTGCAGAACAACAAATTTAACAAAATCGATCAGGGTATTTTCCTTTTTTTTTTTCCCTCTCTTTTTGAACAGCCTAACAGAACCAAGTCTTTGAATACAGAAAGCCATGTTGCCAAGCAGTAACTTAAATGTAGTTAAAAAAAATTAAAAAAAAAAATAAATAAATAAATAAAAAAAAGCCCCCACATCCAAACATATCCACAGTGGTACATAATACTAGTTTGTTGATTCCTGTGCTGCAACTATCCAAATATGTAGATGTAGAAATTTCCAACCTTTCCTGCATGTGGTCTTTCAGAAGTACTTGTTCCCTTCTGTATAAAAGCTGTGTGTGACCAGAGGAGACATGGAACTTTTTTAGAAAAAATAACTTTTGCAGGAATATTAAACTAAGACACAGAAGTATTAGTTGCTTTTCACCAGGGCTATGCTTCCTAGAGGAAGCTCAGTGCTGTCAACATATAAAATAGATTTTCTGATTAAAACCAGCTAAGGACAGTGACTTTTAGGAAAACTTCTCTCAAATACATGCTGTACTGCTACATAGGACTTAATTCTGTACTGTGGATCTACCAAAGTTCCATTGCTGGTGTCTCAGACATTTTGGCTACATTGCTGTAGTAATACTGAAAAAGAAGAATACAAAAATTACATTTCAGACTTCATGGTTGGAAGTTAAAAAAAAAGAAAAAAGTAAGTATACTTCTGAAGGCAAACAAAATTTGAAATTTATGGAGAATGTTACTCAGTGTGTCCAAAGATTAAGAAAACCATTCTGTCGAATTTTCCAAATTTACAGTCCCTTGTTTTTTACACACCATCATAAAAAAAACTACTTTCAGCAATCCTGC
>NW_009923215.1:6635-14383 GCF_000696875.1 Nestor notabilis
CTAACCTGGTGTTTAAATTAGGATGATAGGTGTTTCTAATCCATAAGCTATTACGTTATGTATTTTATAGAAGCAGAATTTCACTGAGCTGTATTTATATAATTGTTTTGCCTATTGTAGTACTATAGAACAACTTTAATGTTATAGTTAATACTAATCTTTTCCAGTGTGTGTAAATTTGACTGTCACAGGTACAGGTATCGGACACTGACTTATGTTTTATGTATGTTTTAGTTTATGGTGACTTAAATTGATTAGACTTGATGAATTCAGCCTACTGCTGTTGTTACTGTACTGCACTGGATAGGTTTCAGAGTTTCCAGTTAGATAAACCACAAACACACACATCAGAATAATATTCAAACCTCTACAGGCTTAGCATCTTGATTTTGTTTGCTTTAGAGTGTAACATGCCAGAAAGCACAACATATATATTGTATATACATCATTAATATGTATTTGGTATCACCACTTAACCTCACTGGCTTATATGAGAAAACATGGCTTGGTTATTTATTTGTAACAGTTTCTTACTTCAAATTCCCAATTTTCTTTGTCTGCAGAGGCTGGCTAAACAGAAGACAGATAGACGGTTCTCTCAATCGAACTCCTGCTGGATTCTATGATCGGGTGTGGCAGATCTTGGAGAGAACCCCTAATGGTTTAATAGTGGCAGGGAAGTTTTTACCACAGGTAAAATCAGCACAGATAATCAGTTATTTCTACTCTGTCTGACTATTAATGTTAAATTATTTTATTGTTAATGTCTATTTTATGCTGTAATGTGTTACTTAGGGTAGTTTGTTCCTGTTATGATTAAAAAAAATTATTTGAAAAAGAATCAAGTTTTCATTTTGGTTTTGAGTAAAATACCATTAGAATAGAATGTAAGTCAGTTTATACATATTTGTAAAAGCATAAGTGTAGAAGACCCTTTCCAAGTCAAGGACTCTGAAAACAACTCCCTTTTTGATCCTGAAGTGGTCATATTTCTTAGTTGAGTATTATTTATTTGGCCAGCAAATAGACTTTAGCTGGGCGTGATTTTGATTTAGCTTAAATGGTCTTTGAGTAAAAGTATGATTTGTTTTTCAGCAACCAACCTTATCGGATATGACGATGTATGAAATGAATTTTTCCCTTCTAGTTGAAGATATGCTGCAAAATATTGATCAACCGGAATACAGGCAAATTATTGTAGAGGTCTGTGGCCTATAACAAATGGAATTTTATAATGTACATAAGTATGTTACAGATTAAAAGGAAAGCAAAAAGTAACCAAGACTCAACTATTTGAAGAAATAGCACTTTAAATACAGACACTGTTTTCTCCATAGTTTTTGTGTGATTAATGAGGTTGCTGTTAACATGTTACGAATAAATGAAGTTCTTGGTGTTCTTCCTCTTTAGCAAATAGATAAATATTAATGACAGCACCAATGCAATTAGGTCACAAGTGAAAATGAGTAGTTCCAGAGTAGATTTCCTTCAAGTCCTTAAGCCATGCCCTTTCCTAAAAATTTTCGAGGTCTAGGGGAAAACTCCTCTAAAATATCAGTTTTCCCTGCAGTAGATTTTCTTTCCCATTTTGCTATGGCTGTCTAGCTTTATGCTACTGAATCAACTAACTTCCGGTTTCCTTATACCTAGTAAAGTAAGAGGCTACTTAAACCCCTTCCCCACCACTGCATATAATGTATTCTTTTTGAACAGATCAAGAGCATCCAAACTGTTGGTCACTGGCATCTGTGCTGTCAGCAGCGCTCATTGTTAGTTCCCAAGGACATGCCTCGGTGCTTATGAGTATTCCTCCACAGTGAAATCAAATCCGTCTCAATTCTGGCTAACAACTAATGGTCATACTGTTTGCTGGAACATTCCCAATTTTTGCTAAAAGATAACACAATTATTGAAACCCAAGATGACCAATATAGACTCTACTGCCCACCTGTAGTTACTATGACAGGTCACTCATCATGTTTGCCTTCCTCTTTTAAATTTCTTTCCAGATACGAGGAATATAAATTCTCTTAAACTGAAACCTTTCATTGGCGTCTACTAATTTTTTTATAAACTTTGGTATAATAATATTATGGCATACGTGATTATGCCTCTAAATATCACATGCTATGGGGTTCAGTGTTTACTGCTTTTCACCCTCTCCACTGGCTGACCACTAGCATTTGTGCAGCCATACAGTGAACTGAATAAACTGGAAAATAATTCCCTGGCTCCTAGCAAAGTTAGATGTTGATGTCAATCATTTACACAGTGCCCTTAACTAGGTAGTCACCAAAAAATGTAACTGTCATAAAAGCCTGCTTTTTCCAGTGATTCCTTTATCAAAGTCAGAATTCTCTTATTTGTGCACTATTACCTGTCCCATTATTAAATGGCCTCCTGCATGAAAGAGGCATATGCAATTATTAAGAGTGCTTTTATGTAACCTGAACTAAAAAAAAAGGTAAATTTGAAGTCTTACGGTCTTTTTCTGCCTCCTAGTTGTTGATGGTTATATCTGTCATTTTGGAGAGAAATCCTGAGCTAGAGTTCCAGGACAAAGTGGACTTGGACAAAGTGGTGCAAGAAGCATTTCAGGACTTTAAGAAAGATAACAGCCATCCAAAGGGAGCTGAAAAGCAAGTAAGAAAAAAATCACTAACTTACAGAATTTACTATTCTTACTCAAGTGTGTTTATAAATGTTAATTATGTGAGGCTCAGAATAAAAAGCAATTGATAGGAGGTCGGAATGGAACTCAAATAAGAAATAAATATACCCAGGTGCTGCCTAAGTCTGCAAAGAGCAGAGATAAAAGATGGGCACTTACTTCATTACCAAACTGTGAATTCAAACTCTTCTTAGCTACTGATTTTAGTGCTAGAGTTGCATTCATGACATAGCAAGCTTTTAATCTCTAAGGCTTAAATAAATGAAACTTAATCGTTAAAGACCTCTAAGTATTCTTGCTGCAAGTTTTGGTGCCTCAGAGCTTTAAAATTGTGTGCTAAAGCCAGGTTTATTAAAGTGGTTGAAGGAGGAAGTATGAGTGTGACAAGTCCCTGTACTACTGAGGATGATCTTCCTCACTCTGTCTGGTGTTTTATTGCGCACAATATACTTGGAAATATCTGTGCTAGCTTTGAATAACCAATGTATTCATAACATCCTGTTACACAACAGCACTTCTGTTGCTGAATTTAGCTCCTGTGAAAGATGAGGAAGTGCTCCTTAATAATTTTTTCAAAAGTTTCAAGGTTCACTTTTTTGCCAGTACTTTTCTGTAGTAGGATTTGAAAGCAAAACAAGCTACCTTAGCAACATACCACCTTGCACAACACCTCTGTTTTTAAAAGGACACAATTTTCTTGAAAGTATGATTCTTTTGGCCTGGCCATTTTGGAAGGTAGTGTGTTTGCAGCCGTAGCAAAATCAGAACTACTATCCACACAAATTGCTCCACACAGTATCTTGAATATACTACTGACTTCTGTGGCAAACTGGAAGTCCCGAATGGCTAAAAAAGAAAGAAAAATCCCATGCAAACCCCAATTTTTACTGGTGCTGCCATAACCTCCATTCAAGTGAAGGATTTTTTTACAAATCCTTCCAGATCTACACAGAATGATGCCTTTTTGTCTCAGAAGGAAATTCCAGATTATAGTTGTGAATAATATCTTTAAAACTGTTGTTAGAAATTCCAACTCCTTACATCAAAATTTTCGGAAACCAGAATCTCCCATATTTGAATGTACATGTATATGTTAAATGTACATTTATGTATATGTTAAATGTAGCTTCTCTAGGATTGTTTTGATGACAATTGTCTCAAGTTTTCATAGCTAAAAGAACTCATTTGTCTGAACTATGGTTTTCCATTAAACTGACTTGCAAGTATTTTGAACTTTATTAATTCCCTCTTACCATGTAATTAATGTCAAAAATATTTACTCCAGTAATTTCAAATACATCCTAAAACTACAGGTGTTACATTTTCACCACACAATTTCTGCCCTTGATTTAATAAAAATAACCAGGTTCCTGGATTAAAGCATTGAACCTTTATTATAGCAGCCAATACATGATTCAAGAATAAGCAGACGTTTAACATCATTAACCGTGCAAAACAGGTGTTCAGTGAAGAACACCTATTTTGTTGATCTGATTAATGAATTAGTGTTAACTGTGGTTAGTTGTCTGACTTAAAATTTTTCTTTTCTTCCAAATAAATATGTAGTCATTATCTCTAAATGTACATCCAAGGGCCTGGCTCACAATCATACTGTGGCAGCATAGTAAGTTAACCACATAGTAATCATCTCACTGCATGTGTTAAGAGAGAAGTTGTTCTCTGACACCTGTTACATTTAAAAAAATAATAAGGTGGTGGTATCTCTACAGGACTGGAAAACTCAGTAAAAAAAATATGCAATGTATTTCAGTAATCTGTTTTCCACATATTTAGGTAGCGTATGTGGGAGATTTCTGAAAACTGAGCATAATTGTACTACTATATGTTAGAAGTCTGAAAAACACGTTTGCATTTCTAGTGTATTTGTGATGTTCCTCCCATTCACCTGTGTTTGGCTACTTTACATAATCAACACTAACAGAAACATCTTTTCCCTTTCCTGCAGGATGACATGACTGCATTCTACAACACACACCCACTTGGAAAAAAGGGAACATGCAGTTACTTGAGTAAGGCTGTGATCACTTTATTGCTGGAAGGGGAAATGAAACCAAGCAATGATGATCCTTGTACTGTTAGCTAAAGCTTGAAAAACAGCATAGGAGTTGTTGCTTTATTTAGTGTTCTGTGTATTTTTCATGCATATATGAAAATACTATTTTGAAACGTAACCCTGACTAGTAATACAAATGCAAACTATGCTGAAAGAAGTGCCATTAAAGATACAAAGTGCCACCTATTTTTTTCTTTTCTCAACTATGCAGCAAGTTAGTCATATGGTATTTGGTTAAATTCAATGGGATTGTATTTATGATCTTAAAGCTTTAAAAATAGTTCGTAACTTCAAGAGAAATGCAGTATGTGCTTTTGTCTTTATAACTCTATTTTACTTACAATTGCAAACAAGTTTATTTTAAATTCCAAAAGGAAATTCAGTAAATACTATAATTAACACACATACCAATCAGTGTGGAAATAGGAAAATTGGATTATTTTATTTGTATTCCACACACAAATTAGAGGTGATGGTTAAGTAGTTGTTATTCTTTAAGTTTTTCTGCATCAATTCAATTGACAGCATACATTTAGCTTCGTTTTTTTTAATTTACCAGTTGATACCTTGATATACAGTCTTCATCCTAATAGAGCAACGTTTTATCTCTAGCAGTAAATATCACTGCAGTTTCCCAATTGTTGTTTAAACATCTGTAAGTTAACAAGGGAAACAAATGATAACAAGAAAACAGTTAAAAAAAAGGGGGCAAACAAGCTGTATGTAAAATTAACATCAATGAAGAAAAAAATTTGTATTCTATAAACTATCAATGCATGAAAGAATTGAAGATACACTTATTTATCTTTTAAATGTGTGAAAACACTGTAGCTTATATGTTATCTTTTGGTGAAAGTAATAAAAAAAAATGGTTGTAAAAAAAAAAAACAAACAGACCAGCCCTGTCTATAAAAATGCTTTTAAGTGACATGCAAAGACTCCTGTTGACTTTAGTGGCAACCTTTATTGTGCTACTGAAACCACCTTGAATGGATCATTAAAGCGCCTATTTTAGCAGCACAAAAGATACTAAAGTTTTAGAACTAGTTCTCAAACATTTTGATAATTAAATTAATAGTGACCAGGTATGACTCATCTGTCAATACACTACTCCCATATTGATAAAAGCACAGTTTAAATTAACTTCGCAGTAAGAGGGCAAAACTACTAGCAAAAGTAATGGAGTGAATCTGGGCATAAGAGGGGTATTTGAACACATTTAGGCACTGTGGTTAGTACTTCCCTAATTTGCAGAACTTCCCCAGAAATCACAGAATCAATCCTTCTCAAACCAAAATGGAAGAAAAATTTGTTGTTGAAGGAGGACAATAAAACATTAATGAATACCTTGTCAAATAAGGTTGAATAAGGTTGGAAAGGTTAATTTTGGGCTAACAGAATAGTGGTCCTTCTGTTCTTCCTTGCTGTAATATATTTATCATTCAAAGGACAGTGGAGAGGTGGCAGGAGAGATGGGGAAGGAAAATCCAGAAGAAACACTCCTTATTCACTGTTGGCTACATCATTGGAGCGTGATAATACATTTAATAGTAGAATGTTGCCTCAGAGGCTGCAGCATTGCTCTCTTAACTCCAGCAAGAAGGCTACAATTAAATAGCTGACTCATTTCGCAGCAGTTCAAAATCCTGAATGCGCCACTAGTTTAAACAGCAATCCAACATAGCATCAGAATTTTTACTTCATCACTGCCTTAGGAATTATCAACTGCAATAAATTTGACTTGCCTTATTTATTTTTTAATTATTACTTGTAGATCTACAGCTGGTCATGGATCAGTGATTGTATCAGTACCAAGCATGTCTATTTCTAGTGCTTTTAAAAATACTCTAAAACTGATATATCTCTTGCCATACAAACACAGAACATAACTTTAGTCTACAAGTTGTAAATCCTACTGAAAGGAAGCAATCCTTTAAATACAAAATACAAAATCTACAGATGACTTCGTAAACACTGGCATTTTGCTAGGCAGTAGCACTGTTATTTGGATTTGCAATCGCTTGTGATTTAAACATAACTGCAAATTAATTCGTCAAACAGGATAGCAGGTTTGTTTTTATTACATCACTTACCACTTCCCATCTCAGGTTTGCTCATCTTCGTCTGAACTGTGTAACTGGAAATGAATGAAAACCCCAGCCACCACTTTTCCATATACAAAGTTGGAATGAAAATCCATGCAAACTCCTTTTGCTTTACAGCCTTAAACATTGTTTATGGAATTGTAATTGTGGCAATTTTTCAACTTCTACAAAATAAGTACCTAGATTAGAAGACGAAGATACCAAAACCTAGCAGAGGTCACATTCTCTGAAAAAGGTTCCTATGTCTGCAAGGACAATACCATTAATTTTTCTCTTCTTCCCGAAGCAGGGACAGAAAGGAGCTTGACAGAAATGGTTCTGACATAGTATGCCTACTAAAATATAGTTTAAAAAGACAATAAAAGACCAAGTATAATTAATTTACAACTCAGCCTGGAGATTTCATAGTCTTTCTCCAATTCCCAGTTTTCTTTTAAACATGAGAGCCAAGTCAGTGTATGATTTCTAGAAACCATCACACAGAACCTGCAGAAACACGACAACACTAACAGCCATAACAGACAAAAATGTTAGTATTCTAGCATAAATCACACAAGCACATCCTCCACCTCAGGCTTCAGTTTATTACACTGTGTTGTGATCCATACATGTGTGTATGTACCTATATATACTTGTATGTATTTGTACGGGTGCACAGGATTAAATAGTCCTCTACCTTTTAACATGTACACACAACAGCCTCTACTGAAGTATCTGTGAGTGTTTTTCAGTCTGCAGAACCAGTCTTTAGTCAAATTGCACAATACAAATTTCAAATGTCTAGGTACTTGTAAACCTTTCCAAGTAATTCTGTAACGCTTTGCTCAATCCACTTGCCTTCTATGTGCCTTTGTTTAAGCACCTGAAATGTTCAGAAAACACCTTACATTTCTTTCCC
>NW_009923215.1:14414-20906 GCF_000696875.1 Nestor notabilis
AAAGTGAAATGCTCAGGAAGTGCTTCAAGGTAAGCAAGCAAGATACCATTGAAACAAACCAGAAAGCCACAGGAAGTTCTTCTTCACTCATACAGAGAGTAACTAATGGTCAGCGGAGGTAAGACCTCTTTCCCAAACACAAGTGGCCTCTCAAGATGTAAGTATTTACCCTTTTATTTCCTAAACTGATGCAATCACAGCATTTCCCGTTTTACTAAAATGCACTCTGCAGAACAACAAATCTATCCTCAGCCTGAAATTTGACACATTCTGTATTTAAAAATTCTCCAGCTCCCTTTAGTGGTTTCTGTTTTCTCTTATACAGAATAATTCATTCATGAATTTGGTCATTCCCTGATTTAGGGAATTTCAGGGTAATTAGTAAGGGATTAAGATTATTTTTTTTTATTTCATTGCTTTCTTTCCAATATCAGAGACAAACCCTTATGCTCCTCTGTGACTTTAGTGATTAAAGTTTTAAGATCATATTAAATATCACATGTACAACAGAAGATGAGATGCAGTTACTCGTAAAGATCTTCCTGATCCTAGATACTTAAGGAATTTGAGTCCATTTAGTACTGAAGCCTGCCTTCAAGCAAGCTTTTCCCCTTGTATCTCATGTCAAATGTTGCTATTAGATGTATGTTTGTCCTGGGTTTAGCTACAGCAGTCATTTTTTATTCCTTCTTGGTAGCTGGTGCAGTGCTGTGTTTGACTTTCAGCCTGGGAACAATGCTGATGTCCTGGGTTCAGCTACAGCAGTCATTTTTTCTCCTTCTTAGTAGCTGGTGCACTGCTGTGTTTTTGACTTTCAGCCTGGGAACAACGCTGATAACACCGATGTTTTTAGTTGTTGCTCAGTAGTTTACTCCAACCAAGGACTTTCTCAGTCTCATGCTCTGCCAGGGAGGAGGGAAGCCGGGAGGAAGCAGAGACAGGACACCTGACCCAAGCTGGCCAAAGGGATATTCCACGCCACAGCACGTCATGCCCGGTATATAAACTGAGGAGAGTTACCCGGAAGGCCCAGATCACTGCTTGGGTTGGGCTGGGTATTGGTCGGCGGGTGGTGAGTGGTTGTGTCCTCTCCCCTTGTTATTTCTCTTATCATTGTTATTGGTAGCAGTAGTGGTTTGTATTATACCTTAGTTACTGGAGAGCTGTTATCTCAACCCGTGGGAGTTACATTCTTTTGGTTCTCCTCCCCATCCCTCCGGGAGTGGGGGGAGGAAGGAAGAGGGGGGGATTGAGCGAGCGGCTGCGTGTTTGGAAGTTGCCGGCTGGGCTTGAACCACGACAATGGTAAAACAGAATCCTTTTCAAAGACACACACCACTTCCAAAAGCTTTAACATAGGTCTGTTCCCAAAGCACAAACTTTGAGAACTTGCTGGCAAACCGTCAAAGACTTCAGAACAGAAAAAGACACTGACAGAAAGATCATGCAACAAGCTTAACGGTCTTCTGCCCTTCAAGAACAAAGCAACACCCCAGATCCACTATGCCCTGGAATGCAAAAGTCATTAAAGCTATGAAATTAGTTTCTTAATTTTCCTTAAATTGTGATATCTACACTCCTATAATTTCACTACTTAAACATCAGGAAAAGGGTTAAAAAAAAAAAAAAAACCCGACGTTTTAAAGTCTACAGGTTATTGCTTTGGTGTCACTTTGAGAAACAGCACAACATTACTGAATATTAAGTTTTTATAAGGAACACTCAGAACAATTACTGCTCCCCAACATAGTGCCTACCCTGTCCCTTCATCTTACAGTCTCATTTTAACAGATAGGTTTCTAAAGAATCACTCTGCACAAGTACTATTCATTAGAACACTTACCTCATTCCTTGTTTGTATGTCCTAGAGATGGCTCACATTTTTCTTTTCAGTTACAACTGCTGTATTACTCATTTGTGTATCATCTGATTATAAAACATGAAATCTCTCCAGCAGTTAAAGCCTAAACATTTCAGTCAGTCTCTTCAAATTAGAATTTCACAATTTTATCTAAGTGAGTTATTCCTGGCCTACTTGGTGAGCACTGTCTAATACTACTAAATTATTTTCGCTTCAACTATTCACAGATTATTGATGTGAGAACTGCATGAACTTTATAGCCTGAAATAACTTTCACCACTTTGAACTGCTAATTATTTAAATGAAATTTGTCTGGAACAGGTTGCTGACATTATCTTGAGACATGCATCGCAGGCTGTGAGTGGCAGGTCTTGAATTTAAAACATTTTTCTAAATTGAAGAGTTCCTCCACTGTAATCTAAAGCCCAGTAGGCATACTTTTTATCCAAATTACTTGAGCAACCGTAAGAAAATGTAATGAAGGCTTGCTCACATGAATTACAGACCTGAAGTTTAGCAAATTTAGAACAGTGCTTCTCGATTTTCTAGCTTTGGAGAGCCCATAGCATTGTCCACTATTAAAACTGCTCGCCTAAGTAAAAAACAGATTCTCAACCCCCTCTTTCAAACTGTGCAAAAGCATTGATCCAAGAATTGTTAGCAAAAGCTTTATGTCTTTTTAAAATACGCAGTCTCGCAAAAAAGGACAGTACAAAAGATAAGGAGTTTAGAACAGCAACTCAGTAACAATAAATCACATGTCAAGGAAAAGGTAAGGACCTGCAGATGGAATAGAGAGACGATACTTCCCCTGAAAGTATAGTGGACAAAGAAATAATATAGTAATACCAAGGAAGGAAAAGCTATTTACTTTAAATAACGTTCTTTTTCAGGCTTTGCATCTTATCAGCAATTAATCGAGATACCTGCTTACTTACAGCATTGCCATGGTCCACATTTATGTCTACTCAGTTAAAGAGATGAGATGAAGCTAAGTGGCATTCATATGAGAGAATTAGATTTTCTCCCTGTATTTAGGGGAGAGTCATTAGCTTCAATGCTTCCAGATCCTAGACTTCCACTTACGGTTTACCTCATGTTCTTAGTAGTAATTCAGATGTCCAATCACTACTATTAGATGGAATAAAAGTGAGAATATTGTATTTTTTCCTTACTGTACAAAAAAAGATTATATAAAATACAAACTTGAGGAAAGCATATAATACAGCATTCTTGATTTACTAAAGCTTACTTAACTTCTTAGAACAGTGAATAAACAAACAACCTCAACAAGGTATCATTCACTTCTTTAAAAAGCAATCAACTTCTAATATGGGAGGGATCCCATACACAAACTCATTTGAAGAGAACTTAGATATTGCACTACCTAGGTTACCCAAATTGTTTAAAAAACACTACCTCTACTCTTCCCATGACTTGCTTCAGTTCCTTTCCATCTCAACTCTACTGGTAATTTTCCATTTCATTTTTCAGCTAAGGTTCAGGCCTCTTGCAAAATCTGTTGGTTTGGGAGGAAAGGGGCTGCAGGCTCTGACTTTCCTTCTGCTCTCTACAGGCACCTCTCACCCTTCTCTTTCTGTGGGCAATTATATGCACACCTTGACTGCAAACTGTTACTGCATAGAGACCTACAGTTTATTATGGGCAATATCAGACCAGAATTCAGCTCACAATTAAAAGATCATGTCCTGGGTTCAGCTACAGCAGTCATTTTTTCTCCTTCTTAGTAGCTGATGCACTGCTGTGTTTTTGACTTTCAGTCTGGGAATAACACTGATAACACCGATGTTTTCAGTTGTTGCTCAGTAATGTTTACTCCGACCAAGGACTTTCTCAGTCTCATGCTCTGCCAGGGAGGAGGGGAAGCCGGGAGGAAGCAGAGACAGGACACCTGACCCAAACTGGCCAAAGGGGTATTCCATACCACAGCACGTCATGCCCAGTATATAAACTGGGGGGAGTTACCCGGAAGGCCAGATCGCTGCTCGGGTCGGGCTGGGTGTTGGTTGGTGGGTAGTGAGCAATAGTATCCACTCCCCTTGTTATTCCTCTTATCATTATTATTGGTAGCAGTAGTGTTTTTGTATTATACTTTAGTTACTGGACTGCTGTTATCTCAACCTATGGGAGTTATATTCTTTTGATTCTCCTCCCCATCCCTCCAGGAGCATGGGGAGGAAAAAAGCGGGGGATTGAGTGAGCGGCTGCATGGTTCTGAGTTACCGGCTTGGCTTAAACCACAACAGACCACATTCCCCATCTACAACATGAATAGTCATATAAAGTGCATACAGAATCATAGAATCAACTAAGTTGGAACAGACATTTATGATCAAGTCCAACCATTATCCCAGGGCTTCTCTAGCAAATGCTCTGACTACACCACCCAAGTCTTGGAAAGCAGATGCAGGGACTGTGAGAATGAAGACCTTAGGCCCACTGTAGGAGAGGATCTGGTTTGAGATCATCTTAAGAACCTGAATGTGCAAAAGTCCATGGGAAGTGATGAAATCCATCTGCAGGTCCTGAAGGAGCTGGCGAATGAAGTTGCTAAGCCACTGTACATCATACTGGAAAAATCGTGGCAGTCAGGTGAAGTTCCTGATGACTGGAAGAAGGGTAATATAACCCCCATTTTCAAGAAGAGGAAGGTGAAAGACCCAAGGAACTATAGACCAGTCGGTTTCATCTCAGTGCATGGCAAAATCCTGGAGCAGATTCTCCTGGAAAGCATGCTGAGGCACATGAAAAACAACGAGGTGGTTGGTGACAGCCAACATGGTTTCCTAAGGGGAAATCCTGCCTAACCAATTCAGTGGCCTTCTATGATGGGGCTATGGAACTTGATGGACAGCGGCAGAGCAGTTGGCGTCATCTGCCTGGACTTGTGCAAAGCGTTCAATGCTGTCCCACACAACATCCTTGTCTCTAAATTGGAGAGACATCAATTTGATAGATGGACTACTCAGTGGCGAAAGAACTGGCTGGATGGCTGCACACAAAGAGTTGTGTTCAACGGCTCAATGTTCAGCTGGAAAGCAGTAGTGAGTGGTGTCCCTCAGGGGTTCGTGTTGGGACCGATCCTGTTCTACATCTTTGTTGGCAATATGGACAGTGGGATTTATTGCGCCCTCAGCAAGTTTGCCAACAACAGCAAGCCGTGTGGCTCAGTTGATACGCTGGAGGGAAGGGATGCCATCCAGAGGGACCTTGACACGCTTGTGAGGTAGGACCATGCCAACCTTATGAAGTTTACCAAACCAAGTGCAAGGTCCTACGTGTGGGTCGGGGCAATCCCAGGCACAGCGATAGGTTGGGCGGAAGAGAGATTCAGAGCAGCCCTGCGGAGAAGGACTTGGGGTGGTGGTTGATGAGAAACTTAACATGAACTGGCAGAGTGTGCACTTGCAGTCCAGAAAGCCAACCATAACCTGGGGTGCCTCAAAAGAAGCATGACCAGCAGGTCAAAGGAGGTGATCCTGCCCCTCTACTCTGCTCTTGTGAGACCTCACTTGGAGTATTGTGTACAGTCCTGGTGTCCTCAACATAAAAAGAACATGGAGCTGTTGGAGCAAGTCCAGAGGAGGGCCACGAGGATGATAAGAGGGCTGGAGCACCTCCCTTATGAAGACAGGCTGAGAAAGTTGGGGCTGTTCAGCCTGGAGAAGAGAAGGCTGCGTGGAAACCTCATAGCAGCCTTCAATTATCTGAAGGGGGCCTAGAAGGATGCTGGGAAGGGAAGTTCATTAGGGACTGTAGTGGTAGGACAAGGGGTAATGGCTTTAAACTTAAACAGGGGAAGTTTAGATTAGATATAAGGAAGAAGTTCTTCACAGTGGGGGTGGTCAGGCACTGGAATGGGTTGCCCAAAGAAGTTGTGAATGCTCCATCCCTGGCGGTGTTCAAGGCCAGGTTGGACAGAGCCTTGGGCAACATGGTTTAGTGCAAAGTGTCCCTGCCCATGGTGGGGGTTGGAACTAGATGATCTTAAGGTCCTTTCCAACCCAAACCATTCTATGATTCTATGACTGCCAAGTCCACCACTAAACCCTGTCACTAAGTGCCTCACCTACATGATCTTTTGAACACTTCCAGCACAGTGATTCCACCACTGCCCTGGGCAGCCTATCCCAATGCCTGACCACCCTTTCGGTGAAGAAATTGTTCCCAATATCCAGTCTAAACCTACCGTGGTGCAGCTTGAGAATGTTATCTCTTGTCCTATCACTTGTTACTTGGGCGAAGAGACCAGCCACCTCCTGGCTCCATCCTCCTTTCAGGCTGTTGTAAAGAGTGATTAAGTCTCCCCTGAGCCTTCTCTTCTCCAGACTAAACCTCCCCAAGTCTCTCAGCTGTTCCTCATTAGCCTTGTGCTCCAGGCTCTGCACCAACTCCATTGCCCTTCTCTGAGCCCACTGCAGCATCTCAGTATCTCTCTTGTAGTGAGGGGCCAAGAACTGAACACAGTACTCAAGGTGAAACCTCAGCAGTGCGCAGTACAGTGGGATTATCACTCCCCAAGTCCTGCTGGCCACACTATTGCTGATACAGGCCAGGATACCGTTGGACTTCTTAGCTACCTGGGCACAAGCTGGCTCCTGTTCCGCCGC
>NW_009923215.1:21002-22954 GCF_000696875.1 Nestor notabilis
GGAATGCGGTTTGCCTTGTTGAACCTCATACAATTGGCCACAGCCCATCAATCCAGCCTGTCCACATCCCTCTGCAGAGCCTTCCTACCGTCCAGCAGATCAAAACTTCCACCCTACTTGGTGTTCTCTGCAAATTTAGTGGGGGTGCTCTTGATCCCCTCATCCAGATCATCGATGAAGATATTAAACAACACTGGCCCTAAAACTGAGCGTTGAGGGACACCATGAGTGACTGACCAGTCATCAATTAGATGTGACACCATTTACCACCCCTGTTTGAGCTCGGCCATTCAGCCAGTTTTGTACGCAGTGAAGAATATACCTAATCAGGACATGAGCAGCCACTTTCTCAGGGGAGTGCTGCAGGAGGCAGTGACAAATGCTTTACTGAAGTCCAAACAGATAGTGTCTATAGCCTTTCCCTCATTATCAAGGCAGGTCACCTTGTCATAGAAGGAGACCAGGTTGATCAAGCAGGAAATACATTGTCTGTCTTTTTCCAACTGAAGGAAAGCACATTCCTGATGTTTTTACATGAACCAATATACAAATATTCAAGTTAATTTTTGTTACTTTTGTTCACATTTATGATTTTGTCAGCATAGAAATTTTGCTGTACATATAAAAAAGGGGAAAAGACAAGATTTTTAACTCTTCAGGAGATTATGTTGTTGCCAGAATCACTGACTGAACTAAATGAGGCAGTAGTTATCGCAATGAAAAAAAAAACCCTAACCCAAACCAAAAAACAGGTTCTTCCTCACGTTGAGGTGAAAATCCTTGGTTTTTAAGATTTACGGCCATTTTAAGTCCTGTCACTAGGCACCTCTGAAGCGAGTCTAGCGCCTGACTTTGAGACATTTGTATGCATTAATGAGCTCCCATCAGATTCTTCCCTTCCCTACTCTAAACAGGCCCAGCTCATACACATGTGGATCCTAGAAGATACAAGGCTGCTCTTAAAAAAGTCATTGCAATTGCCTTAGTTGGGCAAGCAGAAACACCAGCGACCACACCACGGAGAAGAGTAAGCTTCAAACATGCCCTAACTCCTCTTCACCTTGTCAAACAACAGACCAGAACATCAGCGAGAAGTACAGCCCCACCAGTCCTAACGCTGTGCTTATTTTTAAAGAAATGAAATCGTAAAGATAGAACCCCTACATTAAAGTACCAACTAACGGTGGCTAGTGCGTCCCTCCCTTATTAGCCATCAGGGCTCCTCCTGAGGTGGGCAGGAAAGTGTGAGGAGTGGCTGAGTGGTGCGAGGGCTGTCCTCCATTTTGTGAAGCATAGCTTCGTCGAGTCCAGGAGAAGTGCCTGAAGGGGGGAAGCTTGTCCGGCTGGCGGTTCGCTGTGCTGATTCTTCCAGCAGCTCTCTTGGAATGTCGCTTTGACAGCCGCGGTGAGAAGGAAAGGTCACTGCCCCTCCTGTGCCCGCCTGAGGGGAAGACCTCTCCTCACATCTTCTCCCGCCCAAGGGGAGGGGGATTGCCCTTCCTGTAGCTCCCACCCTTAAGGAAGGGCATAGGGCCCACCTCCATGACCGCTCTGTGCGCGCCGGCCAGTGCAGAGGAGGCAAGCTGTCACCGCAGCTGACCAGGGGTAAGCAGCGCGGAAGGCTCTTGTGGGTGCCCCTTTGTGTCGGCTGCTATATGTTCTCTTCCCCCCTCACCCCAGGGCTACGATCCCTTCTTAAGCACTGCTTTGGGGAAAGTTAGAGACGAGAATGTACTTTTATCTCAGTGACTATGTGGTGAGAGAGTAGGAACAACCCTGCAGTCTAGGGTGGCCTAACTTCAGACTCCTTTTTCAGAACTCCTGGCCTAGAACAGGATGAAAAATCACTGAAGGTCTTCTGAGGAGAAATTCCTATTTCTTTCTACTCAGGTGAGGAATCACCCAGAGGAGAGGGAAGGCAAAGGCTAAGGGGGAAAAAAAAGGCGGGGGGG
>NW_009923215.1:22992-25805 GCF_000696875.1 Nestor notabilis
GGTGCAAAAAGGGAAAGCAGGTGAAGAAGGGGACAGTTACAAGCAGTGCTTGTGCAGAGAGTTAATGTTTGTGTTTGCCACTTTATAGGCTTCAGGGAAGCATTTAGAATGTTTCATTTAAAAGGCATAAACATTTAACTAAAGTAGTATTTGAGTTATTTAATTTGAAATATCAGTTTCAGTAGTGTTCTTCATTGGTGTGACTTTTTTCATAATCATTTATTAGACCTTCAGACTGTACTACCAGACTCTAATTGCTAAGGGTTTTGTGAATGTTTGCAACAGATATTACTAAACCAAAAATGTCTATATAGTTATTCAATATCAGCTGCTATAAATATACGATGTTCATTATTAAAACAGATAGAATAATGTGGAGATCACAAAATGGCAAAGCAGTAGAAGAGAGCAAATTGGAAATAATTATATCAGATATTCAGGACTGTGTTCAAACTGTAGTAAGGGTGCTGTCGTGGTTCAAGCCCAGCTGGCAACTTGGAACCACGCAGCCGCTCGCTCAATCCCCGCCTCTTCCTTCCTCCCCCCACTCCCAGAGGGATGGGGAGGAGAATCAAAAGAATGTAACTCCCACGGGTTGAGATAACAGCACTCCAGTAACTAAGGTATAATACAAACCACTACTGCTACCAATAATAATGATAAGAGGAATAACAAGGGGAGAGGACACAACCGCTCACCACCCACCGACTGATACCCAGCCCGATCCGAGCAGCGATCTGGGCCTTCCGGGTAACTTCTCTCAGTTTATATACCGGGCATGACGTGCTGTGGTATGGAATACTCCTTTGGCCAGCTTGGGTCAGGTGTCCTGTCTCTGCTTCCTCCTGGCTTCCCCTCCTCCCTGGCAGAGCATGAGACTGAGAAAGTCCTTGGTCAGAGTAAACATTACTGAGCAACAACTGAAAACATCGGTGTTATCAGTGTTGTTCCCAGACTGAAAGTCAAGAAACACAGCACTGCACCAGCTACTAAGAAGGAAAAAAAAATGACTGCTGTAGCTGAACCCAGGACAGGTGCCCAATGTTGCAACTTTTGATCAAGACTGGGATAACTTGCTCTCTTAAATAGTTTTTATGATCTATAAAAGTCTATAAACCATTCAAGTTTACTTGAGCATGTTATCGAACAGCAGAGAAATTATGTTAATAGAATTATACTAAAAATGGTGATAATTTGAGGCTTCCAAGAATATGTGTGTACAGCTTAAACGTTGTGTTCTTATTAGTCACTCAGTAGAACATGACATTAGGTATTTTGTTGGTTTTAGAAACAAAGCAGCTTGAGTGAACAATAGATTGCACATCTTCATTAGGGAAAGGGGCATACTTGTCAGCAAAACAACGTGGCTTATAGGAAAACATAATCGAATAAAAGTAGTAAGGGAAAGCTCTTGCCCATGGAAGGAAAAGGGGGTCGTGGGGTATGTGTTTCCCAGCTGTATTGTTATTTGCTGGAAACAAAAACTGTAATGCTGTCTGCTACATATAAACCCCCCTTATTTTAATGGGTTATCTCCACTAGAGCAGAAAGAGTGCAAGCAAACTCTTTGCCATCTCAAAGATGAATTGACTGATTTCCAACTTCAAAAAATAATGTGATTGTGTTTGAAGAAATGAAGAAACTGCAACTTTTAGGCCTATAGTGAAAAAGGTTCTGGAGATTGACAGAAACCAGTGAGTCAAAATGACATGATCATATTTGTTTACTGATACCTGGAAAATAGCTTATTCTTTCAGGGGTCTTTAAAAGGAAAAAAAAAAATTGCTTTGGGGGGAAGCCTTTGTGGTACCTTTTATTTTAGTATCAAGAAATGAGCCACACAGTACTGTTCATTTTGCATTCATCAGTATTCAAGCAGAACATTTCATAAACCTGTTTTGATTTTTAAAGCAATAGAACAGTTTGAGAAATGTGTATGCACTAAGTATTTTCAGACTTGTAACCAAGCTAAGCAGATTTTGCATTCGTTCTGTTCCAGGCTTCTCATAATTAGTCATTATCTTTGGATGAGCAACCTATTTTAATGAACTCTCACCACAGCAATATTAGCATTGTTTTTCAAGAAGGAGTTGAAGGGTGCATTTGTGTAGCCACTACATCCTGTCCTCATGTGTCCTATCACTGGGCAAATGTGCCAGACAATTAGGGCATCCACAGAATTGACTTGGAGTATTAGTTTCAATGCTTTGAAGTGTTAGTTTTAACACTGAATAGCTAGATTATTTTTGAGGAAATAAGGAAGAGAAGATACAAGTATCCTTTATTCATGGACGACCTGTCTGATTAATTTTCATTAGTATTGGTACTCTTTCCTTCATAAATTTTTTTTCCTTGTGATGAAACTTCGTATGCACGAATGTCATTTGGAATACTTGATAACTGGAAGAAGGATACTGTAATTAACGTTTAATATTCTAATTCAGCCATGGATAAGTTTTTAATTGTTCTACAATAAAATGCACTGAGAAAATATGTAATATAATTAAAAAGTATAAAACTGCTTTTGAACTTCTGAAAAGGTGAAAGCATGCTTTTATTTTGTATTTAAGACTGATTTTCTACTTGTGCACAGTGAAAGCCTGGATAGATTAAACGTTTGTCATTTTGCAATCAAATGAGTAATGAAGTACACTTGATATATCTGCTATGCTAAATGATAGATTTCTACTATATGGGTACAGCTGTGTTAACTTGCATTTCTTGTTGACTCTTCATTTTGGTAGGATGTTGCTGGCCGTTAATTGTTGAGCTGCAGTTTTTGATTTTGTCGTGGTTCAAACCCAGCCGGCAAC
>NW_009923216.1:0-10798 GCF_000696875.1 Nestor notabilis
GTGCGTCGGGTCTTCCACAGCGGAAGTTTTTTGCATCTAGGAAGTGAAATCGGGCAGAACTGTAGCTAATGTAAGATGCGTTATAAAGTGGAGTTTAAAATTTCCCCGTTTTGTTAAAGGCCCTTTAAACAGCCTGAACACAAATCCCTTAAAATAGTCACCTGGACTTTGAGATTTCCTCTGTATCCTCTTAGTCCAGAAAAACACAATAGCAGAATTCATTGACAGCACCTCCCAGAAAGCTGGTGATAGTAAGGGAGCTCCTAGACCAGCTTTCAAAAAGGACACTGCAAAAGTGAGGCAGTTTAAACTGGAGTCTGCTCTTAAACACAGCAGATCATAGTTCCAGCATGCACCTGTGGGAATATTGGCTTGATTTCTGACTGTGTAGTCTAAAATGAACAATTTTAACATTGCATGCAATCATCAACTTCTTCAAAAAGGTCTGTAAGGCATCCCTCCAACTAATATTCAGTGAACTAAACTTATGAATCATACGAATGCATAATAGTTGGGGTTGTTTTTGGTGGTTTTGTTTGCCTGTTTTGATTTTTAAACCTTGTTGTCATTAGTTTTGGAAATGCATGTGTGGTGTTGCATACAGCAGGGCAGTTGACAGATTTATCTGTAGGACTTAGTACGCTGTGTAGTTCAGATGAATCCTCATGTTCTGTATTTGGCAGTTGCAGAAGCTGCTCTTGGAGGACATAATAAAACCCAGCTTGTTCTTTTCCTTGGTTAGAAAGTGGGGTTATATACTAGTCTGTATTTCAGTGTGCTGTGAAACTTGCTACTTCCTAAGGTTACAGTGTGGAGGCACATTGTGAAGAGGATGTGAAATGCTTAAATCTCATCCTATGCTGGAGTGAATCACTGCAAAATTATACAATGATCTCTGCGGGGCCGAGTTTTGTTTCTGATATAAGAAGTAGTACAAGTGAGAACAAGCTATTAACAAACTCTTCCTGCTCTCAGGAAGCAAGTAGTTGGGATTCAGGTAAAACAGGTATTTGGCAACTTGGTTGTTGCCTAGCTGCCCAGTGTGAACAATAGGGAAGAATATTCTTCACTGAACTTGCTGTTAAGTGTCAGTGCTTTGTTAGAGGGGAATAAGCTGGCATGCAAACAAATCTAAAGGTTGTCATAAAAGCATCTCAAAGAGGCTTTATTTGAGGAGGCGGCTTTGTTTGAGCAAGAAGCTAGAAGAAGTTTCTCCAGATGAGCTGGAAAGACCTCATGCTCTTTGCAGAGACTTGTGCTTGATTCTCTGCAGTCCGAAACAGACCAGAATTGGTAATGGAGCAAGTTCTAGTACTTTCCTTGTGAGATCCCAGAGTTCAGGAAGGGAGGGCAGATGGTGGCTTGATCTTGGGGAAGGTCACTGCTTCTGTGACAAGAAGTTGCCTAGACCGCTGCAGACTGCCTTGCCTACAGGTTCACCACAATCTTTTTGCTAATATGCAAGGTGTGTTTTCAGCACTTTGTGCGTAAGATAGTTGATTTTAAGCCCTGTAGCTTTGTTTCCTCAAAGTATTTGCTGTCATCGTGATGTTGGGAAGCCGAATTTGGGGAATGTTCCTATTAGTTTTGTTCTTAAGAGCAGCATGCATCTAAATCATGCTGTTTAGGTGGAAACGTGGCTGGTGGAAACTCAGCTTCATGATTTAAGTGTACATACTTAGTGCTATATGACCCAGCTTTTAGCATAGAATTTTGCTTTGCAGGGCCTTGTGAATACTTCTTCATCCCTGAAGCTTTGAAGAAGGATATGTTAAGCTAAACTTTGAAGTTATTTCGTGCTTAATAGGACATTGGCCAGCAAGCACCATGCTTCTAAAGTCCAAGCTTAAGGTAGCGGGTAGCTGCCCTTGCTGTAATCACTAATGAATAATATTTGTGGGTTTTCTTGTATTTCTTGCAGCTCAAGGAAGTGCCAGATACCATATTTGTCTATACATTTTTTTGCTGATTTATGCCTCCCTGTCTTGCAGCTGTGGCTTTGCAGCAGGCATGGCAAAGAAGCAGTATGAAGTCTGCGTAGGCCTTTGGCTTTTGGTAGTCGACTGGCATTGTTTTCAAAAAGTAACAAACCCCAAACAAACAAACCAAACCGACAAGAACTGGAGACCTAAGCCCAAGGAGGTTGTATTAATGAGATAGTGTTGTGGCTATGCTCATCTGGGAAAACAAATGGTTATTAAACTCATGATTTTCCCATACTGTGTTGCTTCCCAGGTGTTAATGTGTGGTCATCCTCGACTAGGAAGCAGTTTCCTGGATGCTACCTGATCAGGGCGAAAGTGCCCACCTGTGGTGTGCCTAGTTGTCAATTCAGATCTTGATAGTCTGTCAGCACTTAAACCACTACATGGCACTGAATTCACCTCGTAAAAGTACTTGTACTAGTTTTCTTTCGGAACAGGTCCCAAGATCTAGGACAGATATGCTTAACTTTAAGGGCAATATAGCACTCCCAGTCACTGCAGAGTCTTCAAGCAAAACTTTAAGCCTTCTTCTCTCCCCCCCTCCCCCGCTTCCCACTGTCTAAAGATTACTTAAAATAGTGGGCCAGATCTGCTTCCCATTAAGTTCACTCTGTGCTGCCCTGGTTTTTCAAAGTCTTAAAGCCAGCTTAATTGGTTACTTGGGGATTCCCTATCCATTAAAACCAAACCAAACAAACAAACCAAACCCAACCTTGGCCTTTGTACATGCAAGGGTTGTGGCCAGGCAGAAAGGATCATGATCAAGAAGTATCTAGATGCTAAAAAAATGCCTTGTTTGGGTACAGTCAGCCAGACCAAGGATTATATACAGATCTGAAAGTGATTTGGTGCCCTTGCTGTGGTTAACTCTGAGGCTTATATTGGGGACAGCTTGGTCAATTCAGCTAATCTTTGCCTCAGCTCCAGACTAACCTACTAAGGAAAATTTGGGTAATGAAGGTCTGGTGGTGCCTTCTGTACTCTCCTGAACTGCCCAAGCAGGGACAAATGCTGTATAGGCTGCCTTTGTCAGCCTGGACAGTTTATCTTTGGAGCCGATTTCAAAATGAAACCTGCATGGTCTTTAGCTCAAGAGCTGTTTAGTACTGGTTAGTACTCTGCTTCTGTACTCAAGCTTTTCATCTACTGCTGCAGCAGCTGCTGCACTTTATGATCAAAGAACTTGTTAGTGGTGTGTTTCTTTCCACCAGTAGCTTAATATGGTAATGTACTTTAGAATAAATTATAGAACTGTGCAGCACTGGCCATTCTTTCTTGTTTACATTGAGCACTGAGGACTCTTCAGCAGTTTGGTTTGGTAACTCCAGCCTGAAGGAAGAAGTTTCTCCTGCGGAAACTTTGAGAAGCTGGAAGCAAGCCACTGTGGTGCATTTTCCCACCTTTAAAAGTAAAGAATATGTTGGGAATATGACATTGGGAAGGGGTACTGAGAGCACTTCCTCACATGAAAGATGTTTGGTTTTAAAACATCTTAATCTCATATGTATGGTTTTGTCTTTTTGAGGAGTACATTTTGCTTAGCTGAAGAACATAAAATTTGACCTCATTTTGTCAGCTTATTCTGAAGGCTTGTGCTTTGGCACATAGCTCATTGATTTTTTCTTTTTCCTGTTTTGGCCTCTCATACGGTTGGAGCGCGTCTGAGATGAGAAGCAAGCTGTTCCAGTAGCACAAATGAGAAAAGGACTGTGGTGAAATTAAGCACAATTAATAATTTCTTCTTTATTAAATAAAATTAGGTTGCTGTCTCTGCTACCAAGGTTCTGAGTTTATTTCAAATAAAACTTTGGTTTACCTATGTGTGTACCTCTTAAGAGGTATTGTTTTTCCTTGTGGCCACCTATTAAGGTAAGGATGTGTACTGCAATTTTATGTTACCTGTATTATTCTTAGATGGCTCATTTTTATTGTTGATATTTTTCCATTTCTTATTTGGCTTCATAGAGCTTGTTTCATTCATCTGTTTGAGCTCCTTGGTAGTGACTGAATTTAAAAGATGGGTAGATAAGAAAAATAGTGTGGCTTAAGGCTTTCTTGCTTTCCTGCAGGTGAAAAGGAAGTGTACATGTGTTCCACTTAAAACTTCCATATTTGATGTTCACTTTGGTTAACCAGTGTTCTCTTCCTCCTCAGAGTAAGGGGTGAAAAATACAGGGAATATGCAAAAAGCACCAGATGCCTCTTAGGGCGGCAGAGCTGACAGATAAACTTTTGGGAGACATAAGTACCTCTGAAGTGAATTTGTAAATTTGTTTGTCTGTTATAGTTTGCCTCTACTTTTCATCTTCTCATTTCTGTGGTTTTGTGCTTTGTTGTTTTTGTGGGTTGTTTTGTTTTTTTTTTTTTTTCCCCTGTGGAGGTTGGGGTAAAGTGGTATTTATTTTGTATACAGATAGAAAAGAATTAAAACAAAAAGTAAGAGTCAGCTTTTTGTCTTAAGGTTTTGTTTTTTTGCTTGTACGCTTAACTGCTGCTGTTCCATTGTGTGAAGCAGTGTTTAGTATCCTTTAATGAAGCCTTTGAGCAGTGGATATTACTATCCTTATGGGTACAGCTTTCTTAGTAGTTGTGGCTAAAAGCTTGCCATCCACTGTATGGAAAGACAGTTCTGCTTCATATGTAAATGTAAAGGGGCATATATTGCTTCTTGTAATTCCAGTAAATCTGTGTGAGAATCATGATGTTGTGGAAGCATGTTTGGTTCTGCAAATGTGTGTTCTTCCTGTGTTGGCCTTTTGGTGTTAGTATGCTTGGAAAAACTTCAAAACCTGATGAGTTTAAGTCACTTTCCTATGCTTACCTAACCAAAAAGGCTTGTAATGGGAAGTTTCAAACAAGTAACAAGGCTTTCTCTTCCTGTGTAGCACCAGCACAGAAGGTGGAGAAAAGGTCGTAGTTGCTGGTAGAAGTACAGCCCTAGAGGCTACATCCATCTGGTCGGCAGCGATTTTCACACATACTGTTTTTTCTGGAATAATAGAAACAGTATTACCCTTTAGAGAACAGAAATGGTGGATCACTGCTCTCATTTTGAAAAGAGAGCAAAATTGTGCAACTGAAGACCTGAGAATCAGCTTTCATAGGTGGGTCTGTGCTGCTGTTGGTATATGTTCTGGTTAGCGCCTGGACATACCTAACAGTCTTATACCGTAGGTGGTCACATATCTGCTTAGATGACCTGAAATGTGAGAATTTTTGTGTGAATGCTAAAAATTTAGTCTTCTGCTAAACAGAAATCTGGTAGCCTTCTGAGATTGGGCTATGGCATTGGTGGATAAGGGAGGAGCAACTGTCATCTACTAGGACTTCTGCAAAGCATTTGACATTGTCCCGCACAGCATCCTTGTCTCTAAACTGGAGAGGCATGGATTTGATGGATGAACCACTCAGCCCATAAGGAATTAGCTGAATGGTCGCACTTGGAGAGTTGTGGTCAACAGCTCGATGTCCAAGAGGAGACTAGAGATAAGTGGTGTTCATCAGGGGTCAGTACTGAGACTGGTACAACATCTTTGTTGGTGACATGGACAGTTGGATTGATGTGCCCTCAGCAAGCTTGCCGAAGACACCAAGCTGTGTGGCTCAGTTGATACGCTGGAGGGAAGGGATGCCATCCAGAGGGACCTTGACACGCTTGAGAGGTGGCCAGTGCCAACCTTATGAAGTTCAACAAGGCCGGCCAAATGCAAGGTCCTACACCTGGGTTGGGGCAATCCCAAGCACAGCTACAGGTTGGGCAGAGAATGGATTGAGACCAGTCCTGAGGAGGACTTGGGGGTGTTGGTTGATGACAAGCTCAACGTAACCTAGTAATGTGTCTGCATGCAGCCCAGAAAACCAACTGTGTGCTGGGCTGCATCAAAAGGAGCGTGACCAGCAGGTCAAAGGAGGTGATCCTGCCCCTTTACTCCAATCTTGTGAGACCCCACCTGGAGTACTGAGCTCAGCTCTGGGGCCCCCAATATAAAAAGGATTCCATTCTATAATACTGTGATTCTATGATTATGTTCTTGTTTAAGGTAAGTGTGAAAATCATAGGAGGAAAACTTTGGAGAGAAAGCAGTTTAGCTAATTTTAGGTGTGACTTGGACCACAGAAAGAACTTTAAGGTAAGACTCAGTGGCTTAAGCATAGTATTAAAGAATCTTCATCTAAATCTGTGCCTTGTCCAGATGGAGAATCTTAGCATGAAAAACATGTGCAACTCTGGAAAATCCTGTTAAACAGATCTGCCTGTGTACTGCTACTTGTACAGGTTGGGCAGAGAATGGATTGAGACCAGTCCTGAGGAGGACTTGGGGGTGTTGGTTGATGACAAGCTCAACGTAACCTAGTAATGTGTCTGCATGCAGCCCAGAAAACCAACTGTGTGCTGGGCTGCATCAAAAGGAGCGTGACCAGCAGGTCAAAGGAGGTGATCCTGCCCCTTTACTCCAATCTTGTGAGACCCCACCTGGAGTACTGAGCTCAGCTCTGGGGCCCCCAATATAAAAAGGATTCCATTCTATAATACTGTGATTCTATGATTATGTTCTTGTTTAAGGTAAGTGTGAAAATCATAGGAGGAAAACTTTGGAGAGAAAGCAGTTTAGCTAATTTTAGGTGTGACTTGGACCACAGAAAGAACTTTAAGGTAAGACTCAGTGGCTTAAGCATAGTATTAAAGAATCTTCATCTAAATCTGTGCCTTGTCCAGATGGAGAATCTTAGCATGAAAAACATGTGCAACTCTGGAAAATCCTGTTAAACAGATCTGCCTGTGTACTGCTACTTGACACCACTGAAGTAGCGGGCTCTGTTAAGCTGCGTTCTACTGAGCTTAAGCAAAGTCTCTTTAAAACCTTAGGAAAGAGAGATTCAGCAGCAGCTAAGTGTCTGTGTCTTTTAATATAACTTGGAGATACATATGTCTATAGCTCCCTCTATCAGTGGAAAATACAAGGTAGCTCATGACCAGTCACTTCTAGAAGGTGGAATTGTTAGTCTCGACGCTTTGCCAGAGTGCTGCAGCTTCTGCTAAATGTGAAATATGTAAATTCAAGTTACACTGAGTAGAAGGAATGGCACAGTTGTGTATTTCAGTTTCAGAGTGAGCGTATTTCTCAATAAGTGAGCACCAAAGGAGTGTTGAGGTCCAAGTTAAAAAAAAAAAAAAAGTTATGGTGAGCTGTTTGGAAGTCCATTTCACTTATTTGAATGGTGGGATTTTTATCTTCCATTTGAATCTATTAAATGATATATTTGGAGTGGAAGTGCAAAGTAAATGCAATTATCCCAACTTGGGACACAGAAGTATAGAGTCATGCCAGTGTCACAAATCGGGTCCCAGGTAGGAGGATCGTCCTGGAAGTCGTGCTCTGTATTTATTTGCTTTTGCATTTCAGAGGTTACCCTGTGGAGGACTCCTTTTGAACTGCTTTCTAAATTAGCACTTGTGAGTTTGTCCACTGGAGGTTGCAGCTTTAAGTAGCAATGTGCCTGAGTGAAGAGGGTGCTTGATGTTCACATGTCCAAGGGAGAGTACAGCTTTTTGTCCATGGTGCCTTGCTTTTGGGGTTTCACCATGAATCTAAGCTTACTGGTGCATCATCAAAGGTAATTGCACTGGCACAACTAAAGAAGCAGTGGAAAAAAGAGCGTGGGGACTAGAGACTGGGTTGTAGGAAAGGGCTTGTGTGCTTTCTCTGAATGATTTAAGAGCTGCAACTGTGAGATGTAGTTTTGATCCATTTTAGCTAGCTTCCCTACAAAAAGCAACCTCCCCTGGCCAAAGGGGTTTATGCAGTTGCCTTGAATTCCAGTGTTTGTGTGTGCATGTCCCTCCAGTGGAGCAGAGAAGAGAACTCTCCTGGCATCCCTGAAAGAGCTGACGCTTCCTGTGTTGTTGATGTGGGGTTTTTTGTCTTTTTTTTTTGTTTTGTTTTGTTTTGTTTGTTTGTTTTGTTTTGTTTTCTTTGAACCAGCATAACTTTCCTGGTGTGTGTTGCTTTGCGTTTGTGGAAGTCCACTGCTGTTACAAGGACAGGTGGAGTGCAAGGAGCAGAAGCTGAGGCAACACAGCATACAGGGCTTGCCTTCTCAGTTGACCTTGAAGCATGCTCTTGTCCTTGCCTGAAGTCAAACACAAAGTTTCGTGTTTGTTTTAGCTTTGGTCTGTGCTGTAGGGGCAGTAGAGCATGCAGTTTTATGCTGGGAAGGTAAACTTCATGTGAGTTTTGTGGTTTGTATCTGTAGATTATGCCTTACAGTACCAGTTGGTCTCTGGTACTGTTGTAGGTGAGTTCTGGAAACTACTGAACTTACGTTTTAATATTTGCAGAAATTGGCCTAAATTGTATCTTTCTTACATTGAAATCTCACCCTTTGTAATGTTTTTTTTTTCATGATCTGAAGAAGTAATTAAATAGTCATATTTCAAAAATATATCAAAAAACATTGCAAAAGCCTCCACAAATTAGTAAAAACTTTCTAGTATATAATGACCGTGGGCTACAGTGAAAATTGATATGGATATCAGGAACAGGCAGAGATCAGTTGTGACACAAATAGTTCCTTGGCAGGCTGTAATAATTGGCTGATACTTCTTCCATAGTTAAAAGTACTCTGTGCCTTGTGTAACGGGTTTGGCTTTTCTGGTTTTCTGTGTCTGGGTGCTGACGGGAGGAAGTGGTGTCAGGGGTTCAGTGGTTGAGATTGGACCGTGCAGTCATGTGGGATTCATCTTGCACAGCGTCATGACAGCCAGTTCACCAGAGGCTTAGTGTGATGTGGGCTTGGTGTAAAGGAACCGGTGCTCTGATTGCCGGTGAGTACACAACACGAAGTGCTAAAAAGAGGGCCATAACCCTCTCAGGAGGAGGGAGTGTGTGTGCATGAGCAATTGCCTACAGGCATTGGCAGGTGACTCTTTGTGCAGAAGTGACGAATCTGGTAACAACTGTGTGTTTACTGTGTCCTTGTTATTACACTGCAGCTAGAACTTTCAAAGACTATAAATTCCTCATGACATCAGTAAGCTGTACTTGGAGTGTGTGTCTGGGGAAGGTGGTGGGGGAATGTACCTTTCTGACAATCTTCAGTGCGCAAGTAAATGTTATGACTTCTGTATGGGGAATGCACACTGCTTTCAGTGCCCCCGCGTAGTCTGTTTGGTGTCTTTTTTCTGGATCCTGCAGCTGCCCGGCAGTGCCTGAGGAAATACCATTCTCTGCCTGGGGATAGACTGGGTGAAGAATCTTCTAGGGCGAGTCTTGACTGAGGAAGGAAAGCCATAGACACTTGATACATTAACAAAACTTAAGAGGGACATTAATAAGTTAACTCTTACTTTATGTTAATGAAATTTGAGAGTGTGTGTTACTTGTGACTTCGTTTTTTTTTCTTTCCATAAGGATAGCCTCATAACTTCAGATGAAAATGTGTTCTGTTTGTGCTTGCCTGTAAGTAGCCTTAGAGGAACTAACACTTTAGCTTACTGCCTGGTTAAGTCAAGATCTGATTCTGCTTAGTGTAATTTAATGTGACACGTGATCTGAATGTGACACTATATTTCTGTGTTAGGTGTTTGTCCTTCTTGCTTTCCTTCTGGTGCAAAGACAACAAACTGTCTAGAACACATGTATAAATCAGTTATTAATTGGTTAATTTTATACTAGTAATGAAGTTAAATTGCTGTATGCTGTAGAAGATGCTTTTCTGTTAATGGAAAAATCTGGTTGTTTCTAGTAGAGATGGAAGGTGTCCTGTGTTTGTCTTGCACTGAGGGAACAAGCTGTGCTCTGGACAGAAGTAATTTCTTTAATCCTGTATTACAGAGAGCTTTATGTTACCTAGCTTTAGGTAACATTGGCTTCTAAAGCTCTGCTATTGTGTTGTTACTGATGAATGAAGCAGATAGTACTGCTGATGGATCAGAAGATATCCATAGAGACTTTCAAGTTCTGTAGTGAGAACAACATTATCGTAAATAGGGTTGTTGGAATTACTATTACTGCAGCAAGACCTATTTTAAATGAAGTGAACCAGTTCAGAAGAATTGCTTAAATTGCTTTTCACTATAAAATAAAACTTTGTGGTGCAACTGCTGTTGCATTCTGTACAAATGAGTAACCAGTTGTGTAGTCAAGAGGGTATTTAACCTGAGGAAGACAGGGAAGTTAGTACTCAAGATGTTAATATTCATTTATTTATTTATTTATTAGCTATAGGCAAAACTGGCACTAAATAATCTTTAATATGAGGTAAACATGTTTTGTTTTCCAGTATGGGATCATCTCTGGAAAGTATTAGTATCAGCAGTTCCAAGGTGGTGCCTCTCTAATGAGATGTCTTTAGTATTGTTGGTTCCATTCTAATTGGTAAGCATTCTGAAATGCTGTTAAAACATCCCTCTGGGGAAAGTGCAGTTTGTGAGAGGTGTGATGCTTATGTGTAGGTAAATCTGCAGTAAGGGCATGGTGAACCTTTTGCATACTAAGCAGTTTTCTTGGTAGCTTTAGAAATAAATGGAAGCAGTGAGCATCGAGGATCTTTCTTTGAAGTTGCCCAGTAAAGTTCAGGACAACACAATGTGCTCTTCCTCTTAGCTGTTAATGTTTTACCCCGTTTCCTTTACTGGCAAGTGGTCTCCACTGTGCCTGCTTCTTTCTTACACTGAGTCAAGACTGACTCTAAATTTGTAATTGTTGTTTTTGTTGGGGTTTTTTTGTCATGACATGGTACATTGCATGACAAAAAGTTTTGTTGTGGGGTGAGGACAGAGAGAGACTGGAACTGATGTTTTGCTGCTTCCT
>NW_009923216.1:10829-12021 GCF_000696875.1 Nestor notabilis
ATGCTTAATATTAACTTTACTGTGGAATTAAGAGACCTCATCTAAGCTTGTAACTGCTGTATGCTAACAGAGCTTTGCTGGAAAAGGGCTTGGAAATTTGGTAAATACATTTGAATCTCAGACATAAATACTTTTATTATAGTTCAGCATAGTTTTTTTCTACAGCAACAGTAATAGAACCTGTCTCTGAAGTATGCAAATGCTCTAGCAACAGCCCTTATGCTAATCACGCAGCCATTTTTTAAAGCAAATTGCATTGTGGTGGTAACTTGGGTAGTTCCTATTTTCCTGGTTGAACAATCTGTGTGTGCTTTGTTGTTGGTTTTTTTTTTTTTTTTTGTTCTGTTTTGTTTTGTTTTATTTATTTGGTGTTTTGTTTTTAACCGTAAAGCAGAGTGTTCAGTGAATGAGATGAGGAAATCTGTGGAAGTATGACAACTGAAGTTGCATTTAAATGAGATCTTTAGAAAGCCTCCTTGTATAAAGTGTGATATTCTTCATGGTACATAAGGCACCAGTTGTCCTGAAAAACATCATACTAAAAGAGTTCCTAAGTCAACAGCCATGGTATCAAGCATGACGCCATAAAGTATAGCTGATACCCCTTCATCTAGTAGAAGTGTTGACGTTTGCTTCTCTTTTGAGGGGGAGTTGAGAAAAAAATCAATGACAGATTCTTTGTTATGACAGTCAGGTATTTTGGAAAGATGGTCTTCAATACAGGATAACTCTCAAGTTGGTTCATAACTTTAACAAAATCAGAGAAAGGTTTTTTTTTTTTTTTATTTTTTTTTCTTGTTTGTTTTTGTTCATTGGTTTTGATTTGGGGCTTTTTTTGTGTGGGTTTGTTGTTTTGTTTGTGTTGTGGGTTTTTTTTTGTTGGGTTTTTTTTGTTTTTTTTTTTTTTTTTTAGTTTTTTTTTTTTTAAGGATGCCGTTTCTAGAGCATTTTTGACTTTCCACACTTGTTTGTTATGAGAGTAATCCTTGCCTCTCAAGAAACATACACATTTCCACATTGCTTGAAGGGTAGAGCTATTTTTACCTCTCTCTCTGACCACATGTTTTGACTGGTAGCTTAAACTTTTGAAATTGTCTTTTTCTATAATCACAGAATGGTTTGGGTTGGAAAGGACCTTAAGATCATCTAGTTCCAAGTCCCCTGCCATGGACAAGGACACCTTCCACTATAC
>NW_009923217.1:0-1572 GCF_000696875.1 Nestor notabilis
TTGGATAGCAGTCAGTCACGCGTAGAAAGCAGTGTAATAAGCTTCATTCCTAATGCAATTGATCAGACTAAGCCTTGTGAATGTTTTCAAGGAAGTTAGTTGTATTTTCAGGATTTCAGTGCTTAGAACTAGAACAATGAATCCAGTACAATTTCCTTGGAAAGGCTGTACAGGGAATACAAAGGTCAGCAGAGTAGCACTAGATGGCACTACAGTAATTTTCACTCCTAAAGCATAGGCCAAGCCTAATAAAATAAGAACTCACGTGAAGCTCTGAATTTGCTGCTCACATTTACCATCTAAATTTTACCTGGGTGTCCTGAGGACATTCTGAGGACTATGAGACGTAGCAGTCTTTGCAAGGATTAAAATATACAACCCTGAGCAAGTTGATAAGTGATACAAACTATATGATGAACATTTTTTTTGTGGAAAGCTACCTTTCACATAGTGAGACCACAAGGACTGTTGTGTTCTGTTCAACCTAAGTTAAGGATATCCTGATTCAGTACATCTAAAAGCATCTCACTCAAGAGCACACAAAAAATGTTACGTGTCATCTAGGCAACTGGATGGCACATTCAATGTCTTCCTGCATGTATAAACTGGCTGGTTAGAACTACAGTGTTTTGTGCCTGAAAATGAAAATATGACTTAGCGAACCAAAACCAGCTGGATTTTGGGACTAGCCTCATAGCTTGCATTTCCTGTCATAGAGTTAGATGCTGACTATTGCCAATTTCTTTTATAGTTTCCCACAGATGGTAGCTAACATCAAGACTTGATACATATCTTGCTCCTAGTGACCGACCACATAGCTTGTTGTCTGTAACAGGTACTGCAGTGAGCTGATTTGAAAGCCTGGTTTTAGAACTCTGCAGAAGGATAGTCTTACAGGAACAACTGAGTGATTCTGTAGCTTATATTATCAAATACATAGTGGACACAATAGAGCCTCTTGAAAAAATCATACTCATTCTTGCAAATTGAACTGATTTAAACTAGATTCAGGTGGTTGTTGCAATTTAAAGGACATGGTCTATCTCAGATTTGAGTTGTAAAACATTGTAGAACCAGATATATAAATCTTGCAAATCCTTTAAAAGGAAACATCTAAGTGCAGATTATTCACTACAACAGCACTACAAGTTGTTTTTATAATATGATGATTATTTTTCTATTATGCATTTCTGCGAGTTATATTTTGCCTTCTGTTATGCTCCAGGTTTAGATCTACAACGGGTAATTAGTATCTATTTCACTGGAATCAGTGGGAGTTAAATATTTCAGAGACAGAGAACTCTGACATGTAAGTTTAAAGGAGAAATCAGCATGAATGTTTAAGTTTATTCACGTAGATCTGATCCTAGTCATACAGCCACATACCCTTTAGGGATATCGCCAGCTAAAAGGCCATCTACTTGTCGGTTACAAATAAAAAATCTAATGGTATGTTCCTGTACTACAACAATGGTCTTTATCAATGGAAATAGCCTGACGGGAGACAATAAGGGTGCTTAGAAAAATAAGCACTGGAACCAGGAGTATTATTTGACCAGAGGTCATGCTCCC
>NW_009923218.1:0-2042 GCF_000696875.1 Nestor notabilis
CCGAAAACGCCGCCATCTTCGCACAACGACAAACCCCACAACCGGCAAAGCGCAAGCGCTGAGCGCGTCCGCGGCTTTATGGCGCCGGGCGGGAGGAGGAGGCGCGGCGCCGTGCGTTCCGGCCCTTTGGGCGCCCTTCGGCACGGGATGCACAATACAGCAAGGACAGAATCGAAGAGGAGTTACTTATGTTATGTTGCCGAGTTTTTAGGGTCCACTCTAGTCACCCGCTCACGATTTTACCAGTTTTCTGAAAGTCCGGTGTATGGGTTTTTTTTTTTTTCCCCCTGCAAATCAAAGCTTGAGCACGACTTGATGATCTTAAAGGTCTTTTCCAAATCCGTTGATTCTATGAGTCTATATGTATGTGGTGCTGGGCCTCGTAGCTGTGGCTTCAGATAGTGAAGTCATGAGAGGCAGTCGAGTTTACACCCAGGGTAACTTATGTTTTAAACACAAAATGTGTATTTGCACAGGGGAAGGTCATGGAGCAGATGATCCTAAGTGAGATGACAAAGCACATGGGGGAAAAGGGAGGGATCAGGTCCAGTCAGCACGAGTTCACGAAGGGCAGGTCCTGCTTAACCAACCTGATCTTCTAGGTGACTGTCCTGGGTTCAGCTACAGCAGTCATTTTTTCTCCTTCTTAGTAGCTGGTGCAGTGCTGTGTTTTTGACTTTCAGCCTGGGAACAACGCTGATAACACCGATGTTTTTAGTTGTTGCTCAGTAATGTTTACTCTGACCAAGGACTTTCTCAGTCTCATGCTTTGCCAGAGAGGAGGGGAAGCCAGGAGGAAGCAGAGGCAGGACACCTGACCCAAACTGGCCAAAGGGGTATTCCATACCACAGCACGTCATGCCCAGTATAGAAACTGGGGGGAGTTACCCGGAAGGCCCAGATCGCTGCTCGGGTCGGGCTGGGTATCGGCCGGCGGGTGGTGAGCGGTTGTGTCCTTTTCCCTTGTTATTCCTCTTATCATTATTATTGGTAGCAGTAGTGGTTTGTATTATACCTTAGTTACTGGAGAGCTGTTATCTCAACCCGTGGGAGTTACATTCCTTCGATTCTCCTCCCCATCCCCCCGGGAACGGGCGGAGGAAGGAAGAGGGGGGAGGTGAGCGAGCAGCTGCGTGGTTCCAAGTTGCCGGCTGGGCTTAAACCACGACAGTGACCTCTTCCTGGTTGGTGAGGGAAAGACTGTGTGACACTGTCTCCCACAGCATTGTCCTGGAGAAACTGGCTGCTCATGGCCTGGAGAGGTGTATTCTTCACTGTACTGGAAACTGTCTGGATGGCAGAGCCCAAATGGTGGTAAATGGTGTCACATCTAGTTGGTGACTGGTCACTAGTGGTGTCCCTCAGGGCTCAGTGTTAGGGCCAGTGTTGTTTAATATCTTTATCAATGATCTACAAAGGAGATAGTGAGTTGCTGGAGTATGTGCAGAGAAGGGAAACAAAGCTGGTGAAAGGTCTGGAGCACAAGTCTTACAAGGAACAGCTGACGGAACTGGGGTTGTTTAGTCTGGAGAAGAGAAAGCTCAGGGGGGACCTTATTGCTCTCTACAACTACCTGAAAGGTTGTTGTAGTGGGATTGGTCTACCCAAGTAACAAGCAATAGGACAAAAGGTGACAGCCTCAAGCTGTGCCAGGGGAGGTTTAGGTTGGGTTATTAGGAAAATTTCTCCACCAAAAGGGTGATCAGGTATTGGCACAGGCTGCCCAGGGCAGTGGTGGAATCACCATTCCTGGAAGTGTTCAAAAACCATGTAGACGAGGCCCTTAGTGACATGGTTTAGTGGTGGTCTTGGCAGTGCTGGGGTAATGGTTGGACTCGACCTGAAAGATCTTTTCCAACTGAGCTGAATCTATGAATCTGTTTCTGCAGATGCAGCTGCCACCCTTCAGCCCACACTGAGGAGGGGAGGGCTCCTCAGCCTCGCTCCCTTGCCCTCAACTTCAAGGTCTCTTTCCAGGGCTCCAAAGCCCCTCGGTCAGGGAAGGCGACGGCGTCTCGACCCAAGGCGAGGCGAGTCGCAGC
>NW_009923219.1:0-1225 GCF_000696875.1 Nestor notabilis
CCTCTCCAGCTTCCCCACCAGGGAGTTGATCTCCTTCTGCAGCACCCTCGTATCCACCAGGATCTGGGGGGGGACAGACACCATCCTGTGTGGGGTACCCCAAAACCCCCTCCCCATTTCGGGGTGCACCCAATAACCCCCCCAAAACATCCCCTTAGGGTCCAATCGTACCCAACACCCAAAGATGCCCCCTCTAGAAGTGCTTCAGGGACCCCAAACCCCTCCTAAAGGGTTGGGGGTACCCCTAAAACCTCTGCCCCCCCCCAGTGGTGCATTGGGGACCATGGGCCCCCCCCAGGCCCCCCCACCTCGCTGATCTCCCCCTTCTGGATGCGCTGGGTATAGACGGCACGAGAGACATCGTGGGGCAGCGCTTCCAGCTCTGCTACCTGCATCCATAGGGATAGATGGAATTGCATCCATAGGGATAGACGGATTTGAATCCATAGGGAGGGGATAGATGGAACTGCATCCATAGGGATAGATGGACTTGAATCCATAGGGAGGGGATAGATGGAATTGCATCCATAGGGATAGATGGACTTGAATCCATAGGGAGGGGATAGATGGAATTGCATCCATAGGGATAGATGGACTTGAATCCATAGGGAAGGGATAGATGGAATTGCATCCATAGGGATAGATGGACTTGAATCCATAGGGAAGGGAGAGACGGAATTGCATCCATAGGGGGGGAAGGGAGGAATTGCATCCATAGGGATAGAATTTCATCCATAGGGAAGGAATAGATGGAATTGCATCCATAGGGAAGGGATAGATGGAATTGCCTCCATAGAGAGGGGATATAAGAATTGCATCCATGTATGAGGGACATACAGAGTTGCATCCACAGGGAGAGATATATGGAATTGCATCCATAGTGAAGGGATAGATGGAACTGCATCCGTAGGGATAGATGGAATTACCTCCATAGGGATAGATGGAATTGCATCCGTAGGGAGGGGACAGATGGAATTTCATCCACAAGAAGGGGACAGATGGAATTGCATCCATAAGAAGGGGATAGATGGAATTGCATTCATAGGGAGGGGATAGATGGAATTGCATCCATGGCAGGGGGATAGATGGAATTGCATCCATAGGGATAGATGGAATTGCATCCATAGGGAAGGGACAGATGGAGCCCATGGAGCTCACCAGAGTCTTGTAAAGCTCCTCCTTGCGCCGCGCTTCATCCGCGGCCGAGCGGCTGCGCTCGTGCAGG
>NW_009923219.1:1396-2304 GCF_000696875.1 Nestor notabilis
AGGCCCGGGATCTCCAAGGCCCGCCGCGACGATTCCAGCTGGAAGAGGAGGGAAAACGGGATCAGGGATGCCCCAGATCCATTGGGGGGGGCAGAGATCCCCAAGTGCAGCGGGAAGGGACTTGAGAGACCCCCGAACGCCTTGGGAGGGACTCGGAACCATTGGGAATGGGACATGGGAGCCTCAAAATCACTGGGAATGGGATATCGGAGACTCCGAACCATTGGGAATGGGACACCAGGGTTGCAAACCCCCTGGGAATGGACCCCAAATTGAGGCCCAGGGACCCCAAAACCTACTAGAGAAAGACCTGAGGGCCCCCAAATCCGTTGGGAAAGGAGCCCAGGGACCCCAAAAGCTACCAAGGAGTGACCTGGGGATCCCCAAACCCACTTGGGGGCAGAGCTGGGCATCCCAAACCCACAGGAAAGGGGACCCCAGAGACCCCCAATACCTACCAGGGAGAGACTTGAGCACCCCAAACCCATTGGGAAAGGGACCCCAGAGCCCTCACGGACCCTAAAACCCACATGGGGGGCTCTGGGCACCCCGAATCCCAAGGGAAGAGAAGCCCCAGAGTCCTCAGACACCCCAGAAGTGACCAGGGAAGGACCTGGGCACCCCCAAACCCACCATAAAGGGACCCCAAAACCTCGCAGAGAGTGACCTGGGGACCCCATAATCATCATAAAGGGACCCCAGAACCTACCAAAAAAAAAGGGACCCCAGAACCTCCCAAGGAGACACCTGGGGACCCCCAAAGCACCATGAAGGGGCCCTGTGGACCCCCAAGAAGTGGGGTTCAGGCCCCAGGACCCCCCCTTTACCTGAGCAGAGTCACGCAGGGCCCGGAGGTGCCGGTACTGGGCGAGGAGGGGTCCCCGGTGCCGTTCCCATTGTCCCGCCAG
>NW_009923220.1:0-362 GCF_000696875.1 Nestor notabilis
CCATCCACACACACAGAAGCTCCTCGCCTTCTCACAGCTCTCCTCAGTGTGCAGCTACGCCTCACCCAAGTTAGGTGCGGCTCCTGAAAGAGAAAGGGAAACAGACACAGGCTGAGACGAGGCTCAAAGAAGCAGTCACCCCTCAGTAATCCCATCTCCCGCTCCCATACTTTATTGCTGGTCTGCTGGCGGTCAGAGGTCTTTGGTTCTCTTAGACACCTCCCGGAAAAGACAACAAGGAGGCACATCTTGAATGTCACCGAAGTTCCACAACACCAAAGCTGCTGCTGCCTCAGTCTGCTAACCATCGCTCACCTGGCCCGAGTCCGCTCCTGAGCAGAGATCTCCCTTCGCTCCTCGCT
>NW_009923221.1:0-958 GCF_000696875.1 Nestor notabilis
ATATATATAAAAAACAATGCTATTCTGATTTTACTCCAAAGAATCAGCTACACCTTGGGTAGTACAGCTGGGTGCTGCACACACTGAGACTGACCATGAAGGAGGTCTAGGCACAGAAAAGAAGGTCAGCACCAGGAACCAGCCCAATGCAAGTCACAGCACTCTGCTTGGCGAGAGGCACTGTGCCCCACACGGCCAATTGAAATTACTTGGTGCGTGAAATGAGGATTAAGCATCAGACATACTCATATCAGGAAACAGATATAAGCATCCTTCTGAAATACCTGTTCTACTGGAAGAAAAGCTTCCAATAACAAATTCAGAAGTGTTTCTCATGCTAGGAACCCACTTCAGTTATAGGAATTTCCTGAGAAGCTAAGCTGACAATTGCTGAATTAAGTGTGCAGAGTCACTCTGAAAATACAGAGCTCTGATTGTCAGAGACTCTAACAAGCAGTCTGCTTTCAAGGACAATGTCTGAAGAGTCCTATCTATCTAGAGTGCTTCCTGGTGTTTCTTTACTACCAGTGTTAGAAAAGACCTAATATTCCTCAGTTGCACCAAGAGACAATTTGTCTCCCAGTAACCAGCACTCATGACAAACACCCAAATCTCCTAACAGCAGTTTTCCTCATCTTTGTTGGTTGGCACAAAGAATACCAGATAATACAGCATTTCTGCTTCCATCCCTTTACCTCTCCCTCCTTCCTCTCCAAAGAAAAGCATCATTAGGTTCTAATATGAACTCAAAGTTTACCACTACAGTATATTAATCAAAACAGAGCCAGGTTATTTAATATCTATGTTTAGATACCAAGTAGTTGCCAACTGTGGTCAGCTGGAAATCCAGGGTGAAATTCATCTCACCAAAGTAGCAAATAGTTATGACAGTTCAAGCAAGCATCTGCAATTCAGAAGCTTCTCTTGGGACAGGCTTCTCTTCTGGCTATAGAAAGAG
>NW_009923221.1:989-5176 GCF_000696875.1 Nestor notabilis
TTAAACTTAGCAGATGTCTAAACTTAGGGTGACACGAAACCCACTGTTCTTCAGTTGGGACAGTGACTAAATTCTGCAAAATTATGCGTGTTCACCTGCAGTTGTCCACAAATAGCACTACTGATGTATGCAAGCAAGATCATGGCCTTGCCCATGGGGTCAGAAAGGGAAAGAAGAGATTACTTGGAGATTTTCTGGAACACTTCTGCAAAAGATGTCCAAGTACACCAGATCAAGAGATTTAGACACAACTTGAAGAGGTGCTTGCTGAAACTGAAGGCTACTTGAAAGCAAAATTATATTAGCAAAAGCTACAGACATGTAGATGAGAAATCTGTGGCCCAGCAAGTATATTTCATGAATGAGCAGTACTTCTTTAAGGGAGGATTGGGCCCATTTGAGGAAGTTCCTGCTGTTTCCAGTTGGTAACTTTTGAAGGTCAGCAGTTGAAGTTTGGCAAGGCTACATGGTGACCATCTGCACGGAGCAGAAACATTTCTGCAGGCAGGCACATAATAAGATGGCATTATAACACATACCTGCAGCAATGCTCATGTGCAATACTCACCTGAAATAGAAATCCAATGATAAAGCTAGAATGACCCCAACACTTAATACTATTGCTTAGTAATCTAGAATATTATTTTTTTTAACAATAATGAGCTTTGAATTAACTCATTAACCAGAAGCAAATTCTGATTCAGGAAGTTGTATTTTATCTTGATTCCATTTCAAAGCCATCTGGACACACATCACAGATAAACCAGTATCAAAAATACATGCCTATTACTAATTACGATATGCTGTACCATTTCTCCCACCACCTGCTAGTGACGACACAACATTACTCAAGAATAAAGCTTGGATAAGCTTGATGAATAATTTTTAGACTATTTTCTTCAGCTTGCAAGTGATCTGTGAGCAGATTTTTCTCCCCCCATATCTGTTATTTAAAATTAGTCACAATGGTTTTGGTGAGTAATTCCTGATCTGCAACTTGTTTATGAGCACTGCATTGCAAGCGTTGGAGATTTGAAATGCAAATCTTTGGTGCACAGTTTAGATTTGACCTCTAACTTGATAGTGTTTTATTCCCTGACTGGAAAACACCACAATCACCATCCCAGGATGAATTTTTGCATTTGTAGACTCAAGTTCACTTTCTACCTGCTTGTAACAGTTCCGTACAGTTTGCTGCACCTTCAGATCATTCAGGGAATACAGAAGCTGTGCAAACATTGAGGACACTTGCAGGATGAAGGAAAAGGTGGGGAAGGTAAGGAATTGCCCACGTTACTGCTGTTTTTGAGAACACTCCTGTAAAGCCAGAAACAGAGTCAGCTATTACTAGCAATGCTTCCAAACAGTATGTTCACCACTCAAGCAACGTAATATGAAACTCTTCAAGCACCTGCAACAGCAGAGACCTTCTGAAAACAACTTCCCTCAGCACTGTTCATTTCACAGCCATCTTCCTGCATAGATAAGAATGGCCTCATTAAGAGCATTAGTCCCATAGGAAGTCACACATTTGCACTGTTCACTGGATCATGGCTTCAACTTCCTTACATCTCCCATCTTTTAACCTGCATGACATTCACCAGTTTCATTTTGAAGGTGGACATATTTGAAAGCACAACATATATAAGCAAGGCATGTTTCACACGGGAGACGGCTCACTGAAGTAAGCAGGAGTACTTCTACAATCCCACAGCTGTTTAGGCCCAAGCCTACATATTGGGAGAGGAATTACCACACTGTGGGTCAAAAGAGACAACATATCCCCCTTCCTCTGTAAGTCCCTTCCAGTGCAGCACAGGAGGTTTTCCAGTTTCCATCGCCCTCAGTTCCATCCAGCCCTGTGCAACCAGGACTACAGCCCTCACCTCCTGAGTTTCAATACATCCCAAGATTGATCTTTTTCCTCCTGGTTTATCTTTTTTAAAATGCATTTGATTCCTCCCGGCCAGACTCTTATGGAAGAGCTTCAAGTCAACATGGCCAAGAAAGCAAAGACCACTACAACTTCTGCAGTTTCAGAGTCACCCCTCACTAGCTACCCAAGTCCCTAACCCATGCTTTTGAGATAGCATGCTCCGTGCCAGGGAGCAATCAGCACAAGGCTGATCCCAAAGGCAGGGTGAGTGCTGGGTTAGCCCAGAGCAACAGTGTCCTCACCCACCATCACACAGTCCCACAGGTCCCAAACATAGTGAGAACCACCATATGGTGGTATCAGCATCCATCAGCTGTCCCAGACAGACAGCAGCAACCAAACAGTCTTCATTGTCACTAATATCAGTCAGCCCAGCATCATCAAAGCTTTGGGACAGGGGCCTTAGAAATAAAAGTTGCCATCTTCTAAGTGTTTTTCCCTGCCAGGCCATTGGATTTGCCCATGTGCTTCCCAAACATCTTCAGACTGTATTCTAGAACTTGGTTGTTACAATACCCAGTGCTATAGACCTGCTTCTAACTTCTGAGCACCCATCAATTTTAGATACACGTTCACATACTCCTCTTGTTTCCCAGGTACATTCTGAAGGAGGATTAAACGCAAAACAGGTACGCTCAGGAGAAGCGCCTTCAACTTACCCACATGGAGCAGAAAGGTGGGAGAAGAGCTCTGTCTGGGATCAGGGAGCTGAGCACTGAGGAAAAGCACAGCCACTGCAAACCATTGGGGGATCACACCTGCTGCCATGCAGCCTCCACAAACAAACCCATTTCTGGAAACTAGCCTGTAGCTCAAGGTGGGTTAAAAGAAACCCCTAAATCACCAGATAGCATCTCCTGGCCTGTACTTCTCAGGGCGTCTGCAGGACTCTAAAGGGATGACAAATGAAACTTGTGAGCTTGCACTTTCAATACAGAATAGATTGGCTAAACAGTAGAAGGAACAGCTTGTGAAGCAGCTGTAGGATCTGCCCCAGATAGTTACACAAGGTGTAGTCAACACCACGCTGCACCTGAATGCTCTGTGCCACATTACAAAAGTCCACTGATCTTATAGGACTGGTTATTTTTACAGAATGGCGTAAGAGATCACAAAGGTCCCTCCAGCCTAAAGTTTATGAATATATCATCATAGAAGTTTCTAGAACTATATTCTCCTGACTGCCCCGCCACAGGTACCTCAAAGCATGCAAAGATGTGCCATAGCCAATATTAAACTTAATTATTAATTAAAACACCAGGGAAGAGTTAAAGTTCAGTTTTAATTTTGTCCTATTAATTATGATTAAAGTATTTTTCACAACTTGCTGGTAGCATTTTGTTCATTAATGCAGTAATATCACTCATTAGTTTTCATCTGCAAGTCAGACTCACACCAGCACTTGGGCTTGCCTTGTAAAAAAATAAATGAATAAAAAAAGAGCAAAGTCACTCTTTCCAGTGAAAAGCCATCCTATGATTCTACTTGGGAGGTTAATTCAGCCATTTGCTCCCCATTTGCAGTTCTGTCCTAGGGAGATGAAATGCATGATCAAATTTCTTACAAGTTTAATTGAATAAGGCAGGACCACTTTGATGGAAGATGCGGCTGATAAAGGGGAAAAAAAGCCCTAAAAAGACAGCTCAATACTCCAGTGGTTGCTTCAGATTTACTCACATGTTCTGCCTGTTTCTCAACTATGTAAAATAGCTGCGTGCTTGCAAGTTGGTTGGAAAAAAGAAATCCAGAAAGTTTTTTGTCCTGGTGTGCCTGGGGTGAGGTGTCCAGGTTTCCACCTTCATAGCGGTGTTTCCCAGCAGTGCACTACTATCTGTCAGGGTGGCTCACACGTTTAGAATAGAATAGAATCCTAGAATAGTTTGGGTTGGAAGGGACCTTTCAAAGGTCATCTAGTCCAACCCCCCTGCAATGAGCAGGGACTTCCTGGAGTTCACCTCACAGCCTAGGAAAGCTTTCAGGTTGGCAGGTCCAAGGCAACATTGTCAATCTCATCTGCTAACTCACTCAAAGGATCTGGCAGAGACAGCTGAGCACAGCTACAGGAATACAGCTCTCAGTGCAAGCTAGGAGTCTTACAGGCTCATCCCATTAAACCTAAAGTGGAGGAAATACCCTAGATGAACGAAAACTAGCTCACTGAGCTAGAAGACGTTGATATGATGTCTAGGCAAGAGAACAAGGTACCATGGGACTTACTGACTGCTAGTCCTGTGACAGCACAGCAGGAATA
>NW_009923221.1:5207-22937 GCF_000696875.1 Nestor notabilis
GCACTAGCTCCCATTTGGTGTTATTCACCAGGAAACTCAAAGCTTCCACCTTCCTTTGTATGATGTCTTTATCCTCAGATCACAATTTATTGTATCCTCCTTACCAAGGAAAATGTTCTTTAATGGACAATAAATAAAATCAGGTTTTAAAGTCATTTTGGAAATAAAAATGCTATGTCTGGCACAGTTAGGCACTGACAAGGCATTTTACTGGCAGCAACAAGTGGCTAAAGCAAGGATAACAAATGGGAAAGGATAAAACCCAAAAGGTGGAGTAAGGACCTTGGCACTAGGATCACAGGCTTTAAATTTGTTTCTGGTTGCTGTGTTTAACCCCAAGTGAAAGGTAAAGGTGAAGTGGGGCTTTGGTGACTCTGTGGGACTGGAATAGGACACAAACTGTTGCCTCCAGATAAAGGCTTACCCTGCAACGCCAGGACAGCAGCCACAGCATTACTTCCCACAGTGCAGAAATCAGAAGGCATTTCTGGTACCAGTCCAGTTTCTTGCTTACACACCCATTGATAACAGTGTTGCTGATAGGGGATACTGGGACCTTCTCTGTGCCTTCACAGACAACCCTCACCACCCACTGCCTGTGTCCAGGGGCATGAGGACTCAGACATCAGACCATTAGCTACTTTAAATAAACACTGCATTCGTTTAAATCTTTATGGAGGGGTTGGGTTTCAACTGCTTTTTGATTTCCGTTCTTAATTGTCCCTGCCACCCCATTTAATTTCCTCTTTTTCCCCTCCATTTTGCTCTCTGTGTGCTGGTATGAAACACGTTTTATTGTCTCATTTGCTAGCTTCCATTTCTCTGGGAAAACAGAACACTGTGCTGGAATACCTCCTCATTCTCATGGTGAGTTTCATACAGTAAAAACAGCCAAAGTACACAGGCTACCATACATCTTGGGCAAAGATGTCCTCATGAGGCACAAGGTGAAAGGCTCTGGTCTTTGCTATAAATTGCAAACTACTGTAAAAGGGCCTGAGGGGGAAGGAAAGAGGAGAGACTCATCTAATTTGTTAGACCTGTGCCACAGCTGCCTAACTGTTACTGGCTGGGGAAATTACTGTCAACATGCCCAGCTTTCCAGCCAACTCATTCAGCGACATTACTCCTACTTGCAGGGTTTCTCACAGAGCTCAGGAAGAAAGTCTGTGCTCAAATCATTGAGCCAGATACCTGCCACCAGCCTCTGGCCTGAGAGAAAGACTGGTGACTGCAGTGAGCTAAAGGCAGAGTATCATTGACTGTCTGCAAACAAAAAATTAACTGGCTTAAGAAGAAATCCTTCACCATCCAGAGCCAGTAGCTCAATATTAACAGCCTAAAGGAGATGCTGCTGTTCCAGCACAGGCTAGGCAAGAGCAGCACAAGTGCTGGAGGTCAGACTAGGCACCCTTTTTGCTCTCAGCAGAGCAAGGATCCATCAAGAGGCAGAACTGGATCTGATCTTTGTGTGACACCATCTTTAGCTCCGCAAATTCCTCCTTCTTGGCCATGTGAAGAGTATAAACCCCCTGCAGCTCATCCAATGCCCACAGACTCTACCACCAGTTAGTCTTAACCTGCAGAGCCAGTAACTGACAGGAAGAGTGTCCCAAAAGAGCAAAGCTGGGGCAAAAAAAAATAAAAAAAATAAATCAGTTCTTAAAGTACTTTGACTCCAGTTGCCAGAGGAAAAGAAGCCACCTCTTCACAGAGTGGCTTAGGGAATTGAATTGAAAGCCAGGAGAGAAGGGAAGGTAAAAAGCTGCAGAGAACAGCAGCTGACTCTGGAGAAGTCAGATGAGAAAGTAGGTCTTTGGCAAAGGAGGTCTCAGCTTCTCTCTGCATCAGCCAGTTCCACTGCTGGCCTAAAACATGCATGCATTGGAGAGAGGAGGGAATGGCAGGAGCAGGAGTCACAGATCATGAAACAAAGCCTTAGTGAAGCCATCAGCTTCAAGGGCAACTAACTCACAAGACAGAAAACACATTGCAAAGAGATACCTGCAGATCCACCCGCCAACATCCCCCCTCTGCTTCTGCCCTCCTATTACTTGTCTCTCCAAGCTGAAAAAGACCACTTCTAACGAGCTGACACACACCAACGTACTACATTGAATATATACAATGTATATATTCACCATGTGATGGTGAACCAGTAATCATGTACAAGATGCTCTAAGGTTGCACAGGGAGCACATACAATACACCGCAAAAAGTTACATGTCTATTTTACCTGCACCTCATGTATCTTAAAATTGTCCTGTGCCAGAGACACCAAGTGGGATCACTTGCATGTCAAAGCTACAGAAACAAGGTCTTTCCCTCAAAAGCGCATGCTCAGAAACATCCTGAAGTGTCTCATTTTCAAAGTCACTGGGTACCCACACACACCTTTTTATAATATGAGCCTGGACTTCACACACAGAGAGCTGCTTAAGAAAGTCATCAGAACTATTTGTTCTTGAGAACAGCCCTGATGCCATAGGAGCATCCAGGTTTCATTAGCACAACTCCCATTCAGTTGAGAGCACCGCTGACCACCAATCTATAAACCACACATCCATGCTCTAAAGGCAGTAACAAAGCTTGTAGTGATTACAAACCACAAACATTAAATTGTACGTATTGTTTATTTAAAAGCATCACAAGGTTCTCATTTGTGCAATTAATTACCTGCTCAGTGCTATAATCAAATGAAAAGCCCAGAACTCTGCTGACCCCAAAACACTTAAAACAATCAGTAACAGCTAAATAAGAACTCTCCTCCATTTTACTTTCCTGTTTTACCTTTCTATATAGCTTTCTCCTCTAAACAGCCCCCAGCGCCCCAGCAAGATGACATAAGGCTTTCCAGATCCTTAAAAGCATTTTCACAGACCTATTTTTAAGTCTACTAAAGTCACCTTGTTAATTGTGTCTTCTCAACTTCCTCGGATGACCACTGCTGAGGGTGACTTCAGTTCGGGGAAGGATTTGACTGTTCATGTGGATATTCACATAGCACAAAAAAGATCAGCAGAACAGACATCTCTGAACCAAGTCCTGATGCTTTGTTACACATAGTGTTAACATCATCAAGGATATATTTTGGGGTTCAGGACTTGGTGAGCACCTCTGTCGATAAGGAAGGCTAAATAAACAGCACATGCTCAAAGTGAGATTGTAAACATGCTTACCATCTTCCCTGACAGCCAGAGAAATGCTATGCATGTCTTGGGTGTAAGAGTCAAGCATTGTACCTGAGCTACCTTTAAACTGGAATTAATACAAGCTGGCCAGAAGAGGAGGGAGCCTGGCTGGCAAAGCCCACCTGGGGAGCAGGACCTGTACCTGACAAGCTACTTTATGCTGGTCTGCTGCTGGCAACAAATTAGTTGGCCCCACTCAGGGAGGACAGCACAAGCCTCACTCGCTCCTCTGACAGAGCCCCAGCAGGTCCCACAATAGCTCTGTTTCTTATTTGCCCTCAGGCCCACCATCCTGGTCCATCATGTCAGCTCTCCATCCATCAGGGCAGCAGGACAGGAGACACTCAGCTCTGTTTGCTTGCTCTCATCTTACCTATTCCTCTGGGAAAGTTTTGAGCCTCCTAACTCTTGCTGTCAGCTGTCGAGACAGTTATTGTTTATTGCAAAGCACTTTGATTGACATCTTTGTAAGAGTGCAGAGCTGCTGTCCTGAGGCAGAACTGGAGAAAAGCATGTAGTGCCAATAGTTTTGAGGCAGGCAGAGAAGAGCAGGTGCTGGGAATAACAAAAGATGTTATTTCTTTGGCTTCCCTTTTACAGCACTTATTTAACAGATGACAATGCAATTTCTTGCATTTAACTTTATCTCAAGTGGGTCAGACAGTCTGACTGCTCTTTCTCAATGCAATGGTACATCCAGAGAGGGAAGAACAAAGCCAAGCAAGGCTTGCTAGGAAGATGAATTTAGCACTCCTTTATAAAGGGCCCCAGCACCAGTTTTGGGAAGTGTCACCAGAGCTTTTCTGACTCCAGCTTCAGGAGTTTTGCTAGGTCATTGCTTCTCAGTCATACACATTACAAAGCAAGAACAGATATGAACGGCTCAAAAATATCTTCCCACAGGTCAGCATTGCTCCTTCCACTGTGTTACATCTGAGCTTTCCTGTTCTTTATCTGTAGGGTTCTACTCCCCAACTAATGTTTTGACATGGCACAAACTCCTCAAGAATAAAAAAAACCCAAGTCTGCAGTAATGAGGACAGACCTGCTTAAATAAGAAAATGCAAGAGAACAAAACTTGCCTTTTAAGCTAAGAAAACAACGTCCTGAAAGCCTTTGGTTTGGAACCAAAGTTGTAGTACTGCTATAGTTTATAGTTTAAGTATCTTTTATAGTTTAATACTTAAGGTGATGTAAGACACCATCGGGTGGTTGTGTTCATCCAGGACACACAATGTCTAACCCCTGAGCCCAGCATCAGGCTCTGACAAAGACACCCACCTTGTCACAACTCTACCCTGTGGTTCCAGTATTTATTAACAGGAAAACAATGCACAGCATCTGACCTCTCCAAACAAATTATTCTCATTTGAATGCACTATAAATCTCCAGATTGGTTGCATTCAACAAAAAGGCCTGTCTTAAACAGCTGATCTTCTGCCACCTTTTCTCCCACTCATTTACTAGAAGGCTGATGGAAGTGTATTTTTCTCCCTAGCAAGATATGGAGGGGAAAAAAACGGATCTCATGTTAAAAGGAATCCTCATCAGCAACAAAGAGGTCTACGATCAATGGATATTTACTGTTTAGAAAAGAATAGACTTGTCTGTACTGTGCAGATTAGAGATTTTTTCAAAGGTTTAGAACTGGAGCTGGCACAAGCCCAAAGGCACTGTAGTTAGTTAAAAGGCAAGAAGTAGGAAGAATTTTAATAACGGAGGCAGATTAGACCATTCTTAATTAACAACATAACAGGGTTCACACTGCAGCAGGGTGAATTGGGGTAGGGAAAACACAGTATTAGTAGTAAATAAGTATTTATATTTAATTTGTATTTACACTTGGGCTCAGCATAGCAAAGCACAGCCAGAACACACAAAGTTAAAAAACAGAGTTTGTTCATTCTCCAGCATTTTTTACACTCCTCATTTTCTCCTATTCCTCCACAAGGTAACCCAGACCTCTGAGATGTGGCACCATCAGCCCTGAGCTCTACACCTCCCCAGGGCTTCAGAAAGACACATGGAGCTGAACTTCTGCCTTCAGCTCTGTGAGTGGCCTACTTTCCAATCACAGCAGCAGAAGCATCCAAGCCCTCTCTAGGCTTGCACTCAACTCTTCCTACAATAAAAAAAATAAAGTAAGCCACATTACAACCAGTAACAAAGATCCTCCAGCACCTTTAGCTAAGCAAGTAGCATAGGGATACAGAAGCCTTCTCAATCATATCTTCATGCTGTAGTGACCTGCCATGCCCTGCCTGCATTGAAGGCAGTAGGGTGGTTTAATGCCTTAGAAGACATTGGCTTTCAGATGTTCAGATGCAGCACTTAGGGACATGGTTTAGTAGTGAGCTTGGCAGTGCTGGGTTAATGGTTGGACTCAATACTAACAGCCTTTTCCAACCTAAATGATTCTGTGATTCTACAAGTATCTGCAATTAGCAGCACATATCTGTTTCATCCATTTCCAGTGCCCAAGAAGCTGACTGCCAGAATAGCTCCAGCTGTTTTAATAAAGCTCAAGCCTGCTGTCTAAAGGTTAGTCACTTTATAAACTACACTTAAACACTTTAGGTGGCCTGGCTTTTGGGGGTCACTTGCACAAAGGACTCTGCTTCCCTTATCCCTTTGTGATTCAATGGCACAAAGTGAATAGAGAGAGGTAAAGCTGGCAGAAGCAGTCCTGCAGCCCTTGGAGGTGAGGGCAAAAGGACCACTGTCAAAAGCCTTCCTGTAGCCTGGGAACACATGTGGTAAGTGCTCTGATCCAGAGCAGGGTTGATAACACACTAAAGGGCAGCTTACAGGCTGTGGAAGGAGGTGGAGACATGAAGGAGGTGGCCTGCATGTGATAGCAAGGGCTGCTGAACACCTCTGTGCACCTCCAGCAGAGGGGAGATCAGCTCTACAGGCCACCTTCCCTCTGTTTTCCTCCTGAGCAGGCCAACCCCAGCTCCCACATCCTGCTCAGTCCTCCAGCTCCATGGTACAATGTCCAAGACAGGGATTTGCCTCAGGACCAGCAGCTGCATAGCCACAGATCTGCCCACCCCACTCACAGCCAGCTCCCCATTTGACTTTCCCATTTGTGATGAGCAGAGAAGCAAACATCAGTAGGTTACACGGCTCATGGCTATACTAAACCTGACAACCTGAGAGTGAGGGACTCAGACTCCATTCCTAGAGCTTAGTCACCTACTGTCTTTGATGTCTGTCTGCAGGAGGTTAGTTCAGGGCAGCGCAGGCAGGAGCAGTGTCCCCCCTTTCCAGAAGGCAGCAATTTCTTGTTCTATTGAGAAACTCAGTTAGCATAACCTTGTGCCATTCCACTGATATATGATTCTATGCCACCAAAATCAGCCTTTAATGATTTCTGCCACCAACTGCCCTCCAGCACAGTCTCTTTGCCACATTTGCTATCCTCCCTCTAGACATTGTCATCTTTAGGCAAGTTTATAGTTTGTTCATTGGCATCTTTAGGTGAGTTTATATTTTGTAACTAGTCCTGAATATCCACCCAAATGAAGCTTGAAGAAAACACCCTTGCTAGGGTATTGCAAGGGAAGGCCCATCAGACTGCAATAGCCCCATTCATTCTCTGGAAGCATTTCATGGCAGCACAAAGTAACCCTTGAAGCACCACACTTGAACCCAGATCTGTAGAAATGGGGCAGTTAACACAGCTACAGGGAAGTCTGAGCTGGGAAGCCCATTTGCACTTCCTACTTATTGACCCAGCATCACAGGAGAAGAGTACAGATGCCTGAGGCCAAACCCAGCAGCTTCAAAAACTGCTCTCATTCTATTTCTTGCATATATACGTTGGTTTGGGGCAACAAAGCTTCCAATGACTTCTTATAGCGGGTCAAGGATGAATTTCAAAAGTCACAGGCATCCTACAAGGAATATCTAGCAGATGTTCCTTATAGATGGTAGATAGAAAAAAAATAATCAGAAGACAATACTGCAGTTAATACTAATCTAATGATGGACTGTACAGCAGAACAATGCTTAGCAAATTGGTGCATGCTGTAACAATGGCAAGTCTAACCAGATTAGGAAAGAGGGAGGGTGGTACCAATCATAAGACAGCAACAGAATCGGGTGCAGCCTCTCAATGAAGTACTATCCTGCCAAAACCAGACAGCCCATCTCACACATCAAGCATGGAGCATTCATCCTAGTTCAGACCAGACTGACAGGCCCTTAGTGCGACATTTACACTTCTCAAGGTCTTTTTACTCATTTCCCATCTTTCTGATCTGAAAAGAGGCACTATCCAAAAGGATGAGGTAAAAAATGGGACAGCATCTTAACACAGAGAATGGGGAACATTTGCATAAAATGAGATTGGAGAGGCTTTCAGTGCAGGCTGTTTCTGGGTAGAGCAGCGTGGCTTCTGAAGTATCAATTTCAGTGCATCAGAGCCTAAGTGGAGCAAGACAGCATGTTTTTTGAGACAGTGGTCTTAAAAAGAGTGTTCTTTTTTTCATTTACCCTAAAACACTGGGACACACATGCTTTGCAATGTCCTGCTGAGGCTAATGCAGCTGCAGGACACCAACACTAGCACTTCATGGAGAACCTGAGCCATCGTGCTTTCCTTGGAGCCTCCATTGCCACACTGGGACAAGTGCCTGGTGCTTTGCATGGTCGAACCTACCCCCACCTAAAGCAACTCCCCAGGGACCTCAGGATCACCCCGTTTAACTCAAAGCTCTTTCATACCAACCACTGCGGTGCACCTCTCCAGCAACACAAACCAGTGCCCATCGCCACATGCTGGCTTCACAAGAGTGACATTCAAGAACAGTATCTTTCATACGCTAAAAGATCATCTTCCACTCCCTGCTGAAAGCTGAGATGGGGAGATAAGTTTCCTTGATCTACAGAACTGACAGAAAGTTTTTCATTCAAGGGGATCGAAGGAGTCAGGGCTTTCCTGGGCTTTTTATCTCTGCTAACAAAAGATTATACGTTAAGAACCAACAGTGATTTACCATTGTGAGACGCTCACTGCTCATTCTTGTCCTGAGGACCAGATGAATGGAAACTGGTCCATGACTGATGTCAGCCATGTTAATGCCTGGAGGACTCAGAAACTAAAGACACACATGCACGCAGCACAGGAACCTGTATGGAGGAGGACAGGTTACAGGACCATCCTCTGGTAAGCTCACCCTGCTTCTCAAAGCATAGCAACAAGGAAGTATTCTCATGTTTTGCCCCTGGGTTCCCATTTGAACACTGGTTTCCTTAAAGCTAAGGTTCATACCCAGCAATGCATTTGTAAAGAGAGAAACTGCACAGCAGACAGACGGGAGAGCTCAGGAAGCTTAGATGAGGAGACAACACCCAGCAAGCTGAAACTGCCTTAGAAAGCAGCAGCTACAGGCTCAGCAGCCAGTGTCACTGGCACCAGGCAGCACTAAATACTGCCACCAGCACACACAAATGAACAGAGTTCTGATTTCAGTGTCTCGGCTGCACTTTTTAAATGAAATAACCTTTTGGTATAAGGATAGGTCACTGTCTAATCAACCAGAGGTTAGGCAAAGAGCAAAATGGGAAGAAAGGATAAACAGAGTGCCAATTATTTTTTCAGCTCATTTCAGATTCTCTCCATCCCCACCTGAGCCTCTAGCTCCATCCCTTGCAGCTCCTAGCATTTTTTCCCCCATCACACATCACTTATCACTCCTGCCATTTGGTTCCTCGGGTCCTCACTTAGTCAGTGAAAACCTTATCTGTCTCTCCCAAAGTCTCAGTAAACTGTTTCAGAAGAGATGCCAAGAGCATATCTTTCTGCTGACAGGTAAGTCTGAGAAACTGCCTAATCATGGTCCTGACACCCTGTATGACTGTCTATTCAATGCATTATCTGATACTTTATGGCATTAAAAAGAGAATGTAAGTTTTTTTAAAAGCTCCTGATGCCAAATCTCAGGCAGCATCTTCAACTCCAGCTACCCAAACTTGTGCTTACTCATCCATTGTTACTCCCTGTCACATGTTTTCTGAATGGGAAGTCAAAAAGCTGAACACATTTTAATTTATATTATCATGCACTGACATCAATAGCAGCAACTGCTCTAAATCACTGCCATGTCTCATATATTTTAGGGTGAAATAAGGTTTTTTGCACTGTATTTCAGCTGGTGCCTTTCCCAGGGAGAGGAAACAGGACAGGAGCAAGGCAAGGCTGGGTCAGTGCTGGGCAGGCAGGAGCAGGCAGACCAGGAGGGAAGAGCTCAGAGTGATTTTTCCATAGAGGGACGAACTTGAATCAGAGGTAGCAAAACTTACCTAAGCATACACTGGCATATTATTAGTATATACTTACCATATTATAATGGGTAATAGGATAACGTATTTATATAAGATAACCACCACCTAAGGCTTGAGTAATACATTAGCTGTAACTGTAGGGCTTTCACTCTGCATTCTGTGAGTCAGCCCAAGGCCTTCCCTGAGCAACTCTGGGGCTGATGCAGCTCAGGCCGCAGCCAGCAGCACAGAAAGGGAAGATGTGTAGAGTGTCCCTTCAGGTCACCTTGGGTTTCACACGTTGATGACTGCTCAGTGAGTATCTATGATGGCAGCTATGCACAAGCACAGATTCCTAGATCCATCAGGAGAAATACCTAATCCTACCATCACCGCACTCCTGCCTGCCACATGGCTTCAGTGGGTCCGCTTTGCCAGAGCCCCTTCTGCCACCAGAACACTGGGAGCACTGGCAGATTCCACAGCGTTTAGACACCGTGAATATCCACCATAAGGAAACTATTCCCAGCTGAGACAGTCTAGCAGGTCCTGTGGCACTGGATGCCAGCACTCCATACCAGACACCACACTTTGCTAGGTGAAGCACACCATACAGGTCAACAGCAGTACTTGCTGAAGCAGTCCCATGCTTGAAGATTTGGTTCTCATCCAAACCAGAACATCAACTTGGGCAAACCCAGACACGGGGAAAAGCTCAGCCCTGAACTTTGCAGCTCATTTCCACCCGAGTTGTTAATGCACAGCTCCTCTGTACTCCAGGTACACTTATGCACTCACCAGCTTAGAGGCCACCACTTGCCTTTGAGTCAGCCATTGAGCACTCCCAAGCCTGAGTGCAAATAGCTCAAGAGCAGGACTAACTGGCTGTTACTGCCTACACAAGCTTCCTGCCCTCCCACCCTCCTTAGGCTGGGCTTATATCTAGACCTAGAAAGTTGTTCTTCATTTCCACCAGTACGAATCAGAGGACTTCGAGCCCCGCCACCTGACAGGACCCTCATCAGCACAATCTTCCATGAGCCAGCACTGGAGAGCAGCATTTCTAATATGTGTACAGCAACAAAAACTGCAGCTGCCTCCCAGATAAGGATGCTCATCAGCACACAGAGCTGCCCCCATGCTGCTGCTGCCACCAACCCAGGACTCACTGCAGGCACTGTGCATTTCCCAAAGGAGCTGCAACTAATCCTACCCCCTGCGCAAGCATCCTCCAGAAGCAAAGGGCCATTCCCCTGCAGCAGCAGGCTAACACAGCCCTGCTCCACTGGGTTTGCTCCTGATCATCAGTGTTAGCAAAGGGGAACACATGGGCACAAATCATTTTTCCTGCAACAAAAGAATTATGCAATCATAGACTGGTTTGGGTTGGAAAGGACTGGAAAGTACCTTAAAGCTCATCTATTTCCAACCCCCTGCCATGGGCAGGGACACTTCACACTTGACCAGGTTGCTCAAAGCCCTGCCCAAACCTGGCTTTTTAATGTTTTTCATTTGCTTGTTCTTACAACATGATACACATTTTAATCAACCACTACTCAGTTATAGCAACTTATTTCAACTAACTTTGAAAATTAGTCTCAAATTTTCCGCACACAGCCTACTATCCCTTCCTACTCTCAGCACTATTTTTCCATTACTTTACACCTGGGTTCTGCAGCAGAAGTGTGACATTAAATATTTACAACCAAAATACCCCCAGAAAGTATTGGTTTCCAATTAAAAAACCTAGATGTTCCAGTGAATGCTTTTATTATCTTGAAATAAGAAGCTTGTAGGGGAAAATCTTTCTGGAGTAGCTCTTCTGCAGTTACTGCTTATATCATGGTCAGAATGCCCACGGCAAGCTCTCTCGGTACAGGCTGGCTTTGAGCAAGGCACTAGTTTATAGCAAAGACCCTGTAATGCTGGACAAGAACAAGATAAAAGGCTGGGAATGGAAAGATGAAGAAATAAAACAGTAAAATGAAAATCCTCTCCTTCCCACTGCGACAAGGTGCTGCCAGAAGAGCTAATTACCCAGCAAGACCATAGGGGTGCTCGCAAGGGACAAAGAACAGCAGCAATATTCAGCAGTCATTTTACTCCTGCTCCAATGAACACACAGCTCCTCCAGCTGTGCTGGGACCTGTCCCCACACTGCTCAGCAGGGAAGAGGGGAGAAGCTCCATGGGCTCACAGGATGAAAGGCAGCTATGGTGTTCAATTATTGTGAGCATGAAGGGTGCACATACCCCCAGTGCTGGGAAAAGATACGCAGACTAAAACTGTGGCAGAAGATGCTCAGAGCATCTCCCCCTTGGTCCTTTGGGAGACAACTGCTGGCTGAGTCCTGCGTGTCCCACCTCCTCGCTCCTAATTCAATGGTGCCACCTAGTGCCACCAGCCCTGGCACAGGACAGGCCAGGTCTCGCTGCAAAGCAACGCTTCACTTGTGCATCCTTTGGGGTGCAAACTGGCTTCTCCCTGGGGTCCAGCCCCAGCCTATTGTTCATGCGGTTCTTCCGTAGACAGCCCGTGGTGGGATGGGGTTTAGCATCCACTGTCACACTGGTGCGGGTGGTGCTTAAGCAAGGAAGGCATCAGAGGCAGACTTCCTCTTGATCTTTGGGGTCCAGGGTCTGAGACACGCACTGGAGAGGGCAGCTGTGAAGGTGCTCCTGCTTTCTGCAAGGGCTGGCTGTAACCCGTCTTCCCATCACTTGCCTTCACCTTGCTTTCCCCAGGAGAGGAGAAAGGGATCATGTCCCATTGCTATAACTCAGCCAAGCTTCCTCCCCACAGATCCCCGCACACTCAGGAGGCCCAGTCACCACTCACAGCCCTCCAGGACTGCCACTCAGGAGGAGCCAGAGGTCAGATCAGGCACAACAACAGGCTCAAATCCTACCCTACAGGCTTGAACACGTGCAGGGTGTAATTTAGCTGTCAGACCTCCCTGAAGCAGGTGCTTAATATATCCAAGAGGGGATGCAGGGCTGGAATACTGGGGGCAAAAAGGAGACAAGTTCTTGGTGGCACCAGCAGAGATGAGAATCTCCAAGGGGCTCATCCATGAGAGGTCTGCATGTGACAGAGTCATCCACTCAGGTGACTGCAGCAACAGAGCCACATGAATAATGACACAGTTGCGCCAGGACTACAAACGGCATCAGCCCAGGCTGCATCAGCCAAAATCCCAACCAAAGTCTGCACAGAGCACCGGGTGGGTGAGTAAGCCCCTATGCAGAGACCCACCAGATTTCAGTGTTTCCCTGTTCAGGCACAGGACAAATCCTGAAAACCAGGAGGCAGAGTGAAACCTCAGCCCCCCCAAGAGCAGAGCCATGGCCCACCGATGCTGCTGTAACAGCAGGATGTGCAAAACAAGTCAAAATGAGGCGCTTGCTTCTGAAAGCTGTGCTATGTGACAAAGGCTGGCTTAGGCACAAGTTACTGCTCTGTACCCTGCTGAGCAGATGTTTCCCTCTTGTCTCACTGTGCTGTGAGCTGGAGCTCAAAGGCCAAATGCAGAACAGAAGAAAGGAGACCAGCTGCCTTGCTGAGCTTTTCACCTGCCACACAGAAGTACAATAAAAGCATCACCATTTCAGGATGGTACTTCAGCCCAAGAAATTACAGATAGTTTTAAGAGGTTTAAAGGGATACAGTATTCAAAAGTCCTTTTTTTCTGAATACAATTAGACTGCATCCACTGGGAAAAGCCAAAATGTTCTTACTATTCCAAAGTGCAACCATGCATACATCCAGGTAATTTCAACTAAATTAGGGTGAATTGATCTTGGAATTGTCATTTCTTCTGCACGGAGGTGGAGATCAGATTTCAACATCAGCATTAATTAGGGGCACTGGTCAGTTGATTGTGCATTTATTCAAGGGTTCCCCTTGGGTTTCAGGAAAATCAACACAGTCTCTCTTCTTCAGGGGTGCACATGACCTGAAAAGGAATCACTTAATTTCATAGCCTTCAGAGACAAAAGAGCAATTTCAGTTTTTGGCAAGAGGATGAAGTTGGATCTGAAAGATGGGGTGCTCATTTAGATCAAAGTCCTGGCCAATCAGCACAGTGTTGTCAGCTCACAGATCAATGCCCAAGCTGCTTTTTGGATGTCTTAATTGGATTTGATCAATGCTTTGAGAGTCTGTTGATGGCTCCAGCATATCTCATCTCAGCAACGTCTCCTGGTGACAGGAGCCATGCAGGCTGTGGAAGTGACTGAGTAGCAACATAATGAACTACTGTAAAATGAATTTGAATGTTAAATTCTTTATTTGGATGTATTTTCATATTTTCCCTATAGTCTTTAAACACTTACTAGTCAACAACAGCAAATTCATCACGCAGTGCAGGCAGGCTGCAGCGACACAGCGCCCTGATGAAGTGGCACGTAGGGAGCATGAGGAGGCCGTGTGAGCCAGTCAGTGTTTGTGCAGGTCTGCACTCAGGGAAACAGCAGCCTCAGCAAGGCAGAAAATCTCCTGCTGCTGCTGCTGCCAGCACCACCCCCTTAACACAGCCTCTGCACTACCACCTCCCTGGGACCTCTGTCACCATAACACAGCACCACGCCAACACCATGCACCAGGATGATCCCAACTTATGTTTGGGGCTAAAGAGGGGAGAACAGACCCATCAATCCCACCCACAGAAGGGCCAGGAGTACTTCTAGGGACAGCTGGATATCACAGCACAGTGTGCCACAGCACCTCCTGACCCTGCTAGACACAGGCTTCATGCAGATCACACTCAGCATGTCTCACATCTCCAATCCACCTGCCAAAGGCATCATCAGGCTGCAGATACTCCTGAGCAAGGATATATCAAAAGCAGGCATGGTTTCAGTGTGCAGGGAGAAAGGCATCCCCTTCTTTCCAAGCCAAAGCAATGGAGCACCTCACTGCTAGGGCAGGCAGAAGGGAGTGAGGACAGGAAGGTCCATGCACCCCTTCCTAGACCAAAGCCAGCTTTACCTGACCTTGATGCAGTCTCAGTGCTAAACACAACATGACTCTATATTCCCCAGGACATAGCAGTTCAATTTCACTCTTGAAGACACAGCCTCAGTGGCAGAGGGGACACGAGGCAGCAGTGACCATCCTCTCCGCAGCCCAGAGGCTGCTCCAGCCTGCAGTCCCTTTCTCTGCATCCACAGCAGCTCCAGCCTGCAGACATCACAGCAAAGCCACTCTTACTGCTTAAAGCGTACCAACTTCTTTTGATGTTTAAATAGACCTTGCTCTCCAGAGAGACAGCCCTCTGAAGTGCATGTTGCTAACCCCACTGCCACTACACAGTAGTGGTAAAGCACTGCTGGCTTTACGTGTGCACTCACCTCAGAAGCAGAATCCTTATCAAAAAGTTGTTTCCCAGGATCATTCTTTGGCAGCCCCTAAAGGTTACTTGAGTTGTTTGTGAAGTGCTTTGAAAGTATCACAGTTTTCAGAGCAAAGGGACTAGAAGAAGGATATCAGTTTTAAACGAACAAGATAAAAAGCAAATTTACACATTGACCCCAGCAGGCTTTCAAAAATGTGAACAGCTGATGTTGCACCACAGCCTTCATGTAGGGCCCCAGCAAATGCCTGTGTGCTCAGCCCAGAGCACATCCCTAATGCAATTCCCCCACTGTGAAGGAGGAGGCTCTCTACCCCCCACAAATTCTTTGTGAGTTTTGCTCCCTGGCACAAATTTGTCAGAGCACATCAGAGGGAAACCAAGCTTCTGAAGTCATGCAGAAACAGAAGCAGGTACAGAGAGAGACAGCAGACAGGCACTGCCGCACCTCCAAGGCCAACAAGCAAGAAGACACTGAGCTATTCAAACACAGCTCCCACGAGTAACAACAAGAGGGAGCAGGCAGGTAAGTACTAACAGCACACATGCAGATGTACTTTTCTCCCCTTCCCACAAGCACTGATGAAATCAAACCACGTCCTCCCCACACAAATAGCACCTTCCCTTGCCTGAAGAATTTGCAGCACCTCTTGGGTTCAGACACAGAACACAAGCAGTGGCAGATACAGTGAGGGCCAGCTGCACCCTCAGGACCAAGAGCTGGCTGGGGATCACCCCAAGTACCTGAGCATGGCGAGCAGGGGAGGAGCAGGCTCCAGCAAGAGCTGAGATCACCAGACAAGTTCACAGTGATGAAGCAGCAACTTGGCCAGGCAGAATATGGCTGTAGCTGAGCTGGAGACCACCACCTTTACAATATAGTTCAGGAGGGTTTATACCTCCCCTAGGCTGAGCTTAAATAGAGCTCCCAGCCCACAGCTGGGGGAAAGGGAGACTCCAGGTGAGGCTGTTTGGGGACTATTAAGACCTATTAGTGTGCTCAGGCCCTGAAAGCAGCTGGCAGGAGAAGCAGTCTTCCATGGGCTGCAGGTGGTACCTGATCTTCACTATTCCCCTGTGGCTGCAGAACTAGAGGGGAACTCTCCTGGTAAAGGCCCATGCAACAGGATCTTACCACTCCTCCCATACAAGCAGGTGGGCAGAGGATGTAAAGGAATCGGGAAGGTTAGGACACAAGAAATATCCTTCCATGGGCCAAACCATCCAGGCAAGGATGGCTCCCTTGCCAACATAACTGCTTATCACAGCTTAATGTGAAGACGTGAGGACTCCACTGCTGACAGCCCTAAACCACATGAGTCTTCAAAGCCCCAGGACATTAAAGGCCCTGCCACTATCTCACAAAAGACAAGACTCAACAACATAATCACGATTTAGGCAGAAGGAGGGGTGGCAATGCCAAAACACAGCCATGCAGTGTGGCAAGGGGCTAGCTGAAGCCCCCATACTGATGGCATGTGGTATAGCTGCTCCCACATCACTGGATGTGGACTGCAGCAGTGATGTCCACATCAGGCTCTGGTAGGTCACAGCTCATCTGCAAAAGCAGGTGGATTAAATGGAGTGACCAGAAAGGTGGAAAACCTGCAGGCTGGCTCCTGCATCACAGTGTCCTCCTTGGGCTGTTAGGGATAAACACTGGAGCGAGGCAAAGTCTGCGCAAATTGGGGTGGGGAAAATAAAAACCACTGCAATTCCACCGGGAAACTGTGGGGGAGCAGGGAACTGCTTCTAAACCCTCTCCTCTACGCGTCCATGCATCTAGCTTTTGGTGGCATCGCAGCACCATCTGTTGGAAATGCATCCAAACTGGCCAGCCTACACTTCACATTCTCAGCTGATGCTGAGCCACGGACCCTGTCATGCTGAAATGCACCAATAGACAGTTTGGGGATGGAAGCCCCAGGTCACCTGGGGGTTACCAAGTGAAACATGTTAAGTGTGTGTTTCCCCAAGGGAAGGCAACCTCCTGAAGTCCCACCAAATCTGATGTCCACCCCACACACCTGGGTGCTCCTTCCTGCTGCTGAGCCTGGTGACTGCATCAATATGAAGACATGAACATGATCCTCAGCAGTGAACTGCAAAATTAAGGGGTGTCCTGAAGAAGAGCTGTCACAGAGAGGTTACTGTGCCCTGAGCCTGTGCTGCAAGCTGCACAGACAATATGGCTCACTGGGAACTGCACAGCAGGCATGATAGATTTGCCTTAGGGACAAAATTTAGCCCTTTGTGACACTTTGGGTGGTCACAGTGCTGGACTCTACACCTGGAAAGGTTGGCATAGGTTAAAACATGTGATATATTTGCTTTATGGCTTTCTCATGGGAGATCTCTGACTTCTTGCCTGCAATACAGTAGGACAGGCCAAGTGGCACAAAACTCCATCCTCTCCATTCCTGTCGGCAGGCACAGTGCCATTACACCAGCGAGGCAGTGGTGATGCCAGGTCAAGAGTGTTACTTATAGATAAAAGTGAGTGTGCTAAAGCAGTGAAGCCCTTCTTGTATGCTGAGGAGAATCCGTTTGGATTTGGGCTGATCACCTACTGCCTGCCCAGCCAATTCTGAACTTCATTTTCGCTGAGAAAAACCTTTCTCAATCACACGTGCCAGCTTCAGGGATTTCAGAGCTGTGGATCCTCTTCTGGGGACAAGCTCCTGCAGCCAGACCATGTGCTTCAATCCCTGCCTGTGTCCGCTCTGGGCTGTGCACACACTGCATCATTAGGCCAGCACTGGTACTTCTCCCCACTCCTAGTGCTGCAGTGGCAGGACTGGCCCTGCCATGTGTCCTGGAGCTCAGGGAAGATGTTTCTGTTAAAATGTAATGAAAGAAGCAGCTTTCCAAAGATTACACCTCACTCACTGGGATGCTTCCTGGCCTCATTCCTGC
>NW_009923221.1:22964-25395 GCF_000696875.1 Nestor notabilis
CATTACCATATGGTTGCCGATGGCCATCCAACAGAGGGGCTGCAGCTTGCTCGGAGTCAGCAGCACCTGGGGATTACCGGCCATGCCTAACCTGGATGAACCTGGTGACCCTTCTTCCCCTTCATTCCTATCACCTGCAGGGACACAGGCTCCATTGCTACAAACAGATCCCTTCTCTGCATTCATTTACTGCCTTGTTTTCCAGCATTATCATTTTATGTAATTGGCTGTGTCAAAAGAGCCCTTATATAACCACAGCCACCCCAGGCACACGTCTCCAAACACATGCATGCCTCCCCTCTCTGTCAGCTGCAATCTTTTGCACATGGCTGGATTCAACCCTTCTTCAGGAAATACTAAAAATAAAGAAAACACACTTGCAAGCATCAGGAACTCACTGAGCTTGGTGTAAGTTTTCCAAGTCTCTCACAGACAGTATCTGTATACTAGAACATAGAGAGACCTGGAAACAACATATGCCAGTGGGAAAATAACTTGCTTTACTCATAGCCACCTTCTCTGTATTCAAGCAGAGTGAGTTCTCTTAATGAAGAGGTATTTTTTTAATCTTTGCAAGTGCACAGATCTGTGTACAAGCCATCCCTACAGACCAAGGTCCTGTTCAGAAGCTAGAAACACTTTGGATAAAGTCATTTTAATCATCTAAGTGATTCCATTGATTTTTCTGGGCTATTTGCATATCTAAATGATTCTGAATATTTGCATGACTGCTGCCCAAAAGTTTACTGGCTAAAAGCATTGGCACAATAACTTCCCCTGAGATCAGCTTTATCACTGGCACAGGGAACTGTATTGACTGGCTCACCACTCAGCTAGCACGGATCATTTCCAAGGGGCAGAGTATCACCATGGGCAAAACAAGCTGGAGCCTGTTGTGCAACAGTAAAGTCAAGGAGCACTTTGGCACTGACTTCAGGGAAAGCAAGATCAGGGCCTAGATAACTAAGGTCATGATTTGTTTGCAAAGCAAAAAGACACTTATTCCCCCTGATTAGTCACTGCAACCTAACTTCACTCTGACAGAAGGATGTTGTAGTTTCTTTTTCTCTTCATGCCCTTACTCTGCTACCACTTCCCATGTATCCTAGGCAGGTGTCTTGTCTCACCCCTACCATCAGTAACTGCAAAGCTGCTAACTCCAGGCACATGCTACAAGGAGTTGGGACCAAATCACATCCATGAAGCTGATTTTGGCCTCATACATGTTCCTGAATGCTGAAGGCAACCAGTTGTTTCCTCCTTTTTGTAGTCAGCATTTTATTTTACAAGGCTCATTACGACAGCCCTTCAATGCCCATGTAAACTACTGAAGTGTTATCTGGCCTGAAAATCTTCCTGATTTGTGAGATGATGTCAAAGCCTTGGAGTTGTGGAGCTGTGCTGACATCACTCCAGCACTAGCTGATGGCCTTTTTGGAAGGAAATTGCTTTACTTTTCTCTTGGGCTATGATCACAGATTGTGTTAGCGTTATTGATGGTGACCATGGAGTCACCAGATAGAGGTCAATCGTTCACCAATCATTTGCTTACACGAATGACTTTTTCAGACCAGCAACTCAGATGGCGTAGAAATGGCAATGGCTTTCTCCTGCCTGGATGTGGGTAGAGCTGGGCTTTGGCCAGGCCTGGACATCAGCTTGATGCCAGCCCCTGGCCACGAGACCCTCTCGGCCAGCAGCAAGGCTGCAGTGCCCAGCAGGTCAGACCATCCAGGCCAGTGGAGATGCCAGCACTTACACCACCAGAAAGCCAGGAGAGCAGGGACTTTGGAGACAGGAGATGTGCTGTTCTGCTTGGAGATGTTTTGTTTTGCCAGTTATACTTTTTTAATTAACAGGATGTGATTTGAGTATAACTAAGTTACAGTATTTTAGACTGTCCACGCTAGAAAAGTCACCACATTTGGCCAAAACTGTTGTGTTCTGGTGGAAAAATTCAGCCAACCACATGTTCCACAGCCCTACCTCAGACACAGGGATACTTGGCACCTGTGGCTGGCCTCTGGCTCCTGACCATGCAGGCACAATAATAATCCAGCTGATGGGAGGCACACCTAACCCCAGCCCTGAGTCTCACAGAAACACAGCACTCAGTATTTTGGCAGAAAGTTTTCAGCCAGCTCTAATGAAAACCAGAAATCCCCACAAGCCACACTTGGCTGTCATCTCCTCACCCCCTCCTGCCTTTTTTCTCTGGAGAGCTCACTGTCTTACAAGCATTAATTAGTTAAGCCTTTCACACACTTCAGTTGCTTGCTGTGAGGTAAGTAAGAGATTTCTGGATCACTTCACTGACGGCTGAAGTGCAGTCAGCCATCCGGAGAGGAGCGCAGGGCCTCACAGCCAGCTGCAGGACTGCTCCGGGTACCATCTGCTGCACCCACAGCCACCCCAAACACCGCGCTGAAGC
>NW_009923221.1:25406-36658 GCF_000696875.1 Nestor notabilis
AAATGTGGGTCTGCACCCTACTGCATGTGCTGCTGGGAAAAGTGAAGGGGCTTTTTCTAAACCCGCTGAGATTCCCAGCATGTATTTCATACAGACACCTCTGCAACATGTCAGTAGTGTGAGACAAGGTATCTGCTGGAAGCTTTAGAAGCTCATTGCTTGGGCCCGGCAGTAAATATGTCTGATAATATAATTCTGACAAAGTTATTTTACTTTAAAGTTCAACTCTACGGAGTAAGAGAACTGGATTCTGAAGGACCAGCAGGCCAAGCAGTCATCTAAGCATTTTCTTCTACTTTTAACACTGAGAAGACACTCCATGTGACTTCCTCTTACATATTTCCAAAGGTACAATTTGCTCACCCTAGGTCTTGGTTAAAGCAAAGCAAACATTGGGGAGGGATAGTGAAGCACAACACAGTGCACACAAAACAAAATCCAACACAAACTAAACCCCGCTTCTCTCCTGGAAGTCCCCTGACTTCCCACAGGTCCTCCACATCTCTGCTTCCAAATAACAGGATTGTCATAGGAATAACACTGCATGTGCTGAACTGTGGTGGTAGACAGGAAAAAAGCATGAGCTGGGCTTATGTAGTTTCAAATAGCACGTAGGTAAGTTGATCTCCCACTTCTTCCTGAGGCACAACAACCTTGCCTACCAAACACGAGCTTACCTCTGAGCCACCCATCCACATTCCCAGTGTCAAAGTCAGGAACAGGGATTGGGTAGTTGTGGTCTGATACTGTGCAACCACACAGAAAGGGAAGTACATGAGACATTCATATAAATATGCTCCTAATGCCAGGGTGACACTGGGTTCTCAGTCACAACTTCAGAACCAGGGCACAGTGCTGGAAGGTGGTCACGGTGGAAGGCAGCCTGCTGGTTTTGGTAACGGGTGCTTAGTGCCTGGGTGTACACACACCATGGGCTCCTCATGCTCACAGCACTATTACCAGGTAATCTCCAAACAAAAGCTGCATGCTTTGGGGAAGGCCCAAAGTACCAAATTTGGCCAAAATTTAAGAAATTGTGACCATTAAAAGAATTATTTTAAGATTTTGCTTTCACGGGTCCAGAAAGAAAATTTCTCACTCAAATTTACTTTCTTCAGCATTTAAAAAGTCTAAAAAGGAACTGAGCTTTTGGGTTAGGTCAAAATGTTTCATTTTTTGTGCGTGCTTCAGTATAAAAAAGTTCCTTCAGTTTGAACAAAAAAACCCCATGTTTTAACAAACTAACCATTATTTGTGATCAGGCACCAGCCCCTGCTTTGCTTGCCCCACACATCCACCTGCTGACTCAGTCCTGCTCTTTAATGTTGCTGAGGGGTCTTTAAATCTGTACTTCAGCATTTTATTTTAACATCTTCATTTCCCGCTTTCCTTTCCTTTCTCATTTCATCAACAGCATTAGATCAAAGCATTGTGTTGCTTTATGGAGATGTTGTGAAATCAAAAGCCTTCCTCAGCAAGCTTGTCAGCTTCCCCAGTTCCAGGAAAGTAAAGCTGCGTGGAGTCAACAGCACAGCTTGTTACAGCACAAAGCATCCATCCCAGAGGATAAACAAGTTATTTGCATGCTTTTTCACTCTTACATCATCATGCTCTCCAGCCAAATGAAACACTGTAAATAGTAAAACAAAGCGACTCTTCATCCTGCTGGCTAAAGACCTTTATCTTCTGAGGTCATAATGACAAACAACAGACAAATGAAAATACTCTCCCAAACCAAACCGGAATAATAGTTAAACCCAGATGTTGTATTTTTTTCCATATGGGTATACAAATCCACCTGCTAGATTAGAAAAGTATAAATATTAAGTCTGTACGTAGCTGCCTGCAGCACCTGGAGCTGTATTTGTTGTTCAGGTCCAACTGGAGGCAACTGCTCAAAATCAGGAGTGGGACTCTTCTGTTTACCAGGATGTCAAGTCAGCGTTTGAAATTACTTGATGTGCCATGACATTTAAGGGGCTTGGTAACTAAACACAATGTACTCGTATAGATATTTTCAAAATCAAGATATCTTAAAAGCACTTGAAGATGGTAAACTACCTGAAAGCGGCAGCCCAACTCCTGTCCTGCTGCAGTCCTCCCAGTCCTGCTTGCCTGCTGAAAGTAACCCAAGTCTGGGGTACACAAGCCAACAAATGCCCCCTTCCAGGAATGTGACAGATGTACTCTGTATGCACACACCAGATTTAAATCAGAGACTTTCTGACTGTGCCACACCTATCTGGATATGCTTCATCCCTGGAACTGTTCAAGGCAAGGTTGGATGGGGCTTTGAGCAACCTGGTCTAGTGGAAGATGTCCCCACGCATGGCAGGAAGTTTGGAGCTGGATGAGCTTTAACGTTCCTTCTGATCCAAACCATTCTATGATTCTACTATATCCTTCATCAAGGCCAAGAAGCTCATGAAAATCAATCACTAAGATTTCCAAAACTAAGTTTCTAATTTTCTTCATTTTAGACCCTAAAGATGGAAAGGGCCTTTCATTTCTCCATGCTGCAAAATAAAACTCAAGGGAGACTAGAAACCAGGAGGAGCCTGGAGAAATGTGGCTTTCAATGGCCAGGACTCTCAGAAACATCAGATGTTCTCCAAAGCCCCTTTGAATATCAGCCAGATTTGCAGCCTGAACCTTAACAACATAAAATTCCTCTGCACCATGTAGGAGGAACAGTAGCTGGCCAATGGGAGTGGAAGGAAAAGGAAAAGGCCACATTTTCACAGCTGTATTTGACAGGTAGCTTTGCTAACAACAATTTAACAAAGAGCCTCACCAGTCTGGCCGTGTCTGCTGGTACTGAGTGACATTCAGAAGCTGCTCTCTTTGCAGACTCTACTTGATCAACTGCCGACAGCAGAGAACAACCTGCCCTACCATAACGCCAGGGGAGGCAGAGGAAGGACCACAAAGTCCTGCCCATGAGGCAGGAGGGAGCGTTCTTGGGGACCTCTTGTCAGCGGGGTGGTGGTTCCTATAAAGACGTCCTGACAAATGAATGTCTCTGGCCTTTCACTGCCTCCGGAGTGTGACAGCAGTGGCATCCCACACAAAAAAAGGAGGTGGAAGGTCCAGAGCTTTGAACTACATACACCTAAACCTCTCTCTCATGGTGTGCTCCCTGAAGATCAAAAAGCTTCTGACCTTGAACAGCCAGCTCTTACCTAGGAAAAAAATAAAGAAAAAACTTAACTTCCTAAACAAATTCAAAGTCAAACTATCAGGGACTGAACATGCAGCTCTCTGCCTACCCTACTTCGAGACTTGGCTGTAAGTCAGTGACTGTTTGAGCTGCATCCAGCAGTGCCTGTCCAAGTGGATCTCTGGGGAGCCCTGAGCCTGGCTGCTTTCTGCCCACTCCTCTACTGTTTCTTGATCTCTGTGCCCAAGCTGATACTGGGTTGCGCTTCCTATGTTCAGCGCTCAGATCTTTCCTCTGAATGTGCTCAGTAGCACCCCAGAGAAAGAGCAGCCTAATCCTGCTTCTGGAGGTAACACCTGATCCAGTCTCAGCCTTAAAAACACAAACGTAATTGGGGTAAAAAAAGAAAAGGGAAAAAAAGATACTCTTAGTGACAAAAGGCATGAAAGATCCTCCTTTGAATCTCATTACTTCTCCTGCACCACCCTGCAGTCCACTCACACTCACGATGTGAGACGGAGATGACTTCCAACGACAGGGTGGATGCTCTGCTGAACATTCCTAGTCATGGCTGATATTGCCTGGCAGACAGCACCTTCCTCCACGCTGCACAGCTCAGCTTGTGTGGTTCCCCCCTCTCCTACTAGCAAGGCAACACTCTGAAGGGCATCTGCAAAGGGGCCATCCTGCATCCCACAGACGTGCTGCCACAACACAACAGCTTCTCTCTCTTTCCTCAACAACCTCAGTCAAAAACGCTTTTCCTTGACTAAGTCCCAACAAAAACGTGTCACCCCAAGTGGTGAGCAAATGTACATCAGCATAACACTGGAATACAAGACCCTGAAGGGAGTCCTGTTAAGATCAGGACTGTTTTTAGAGAGGAGGGACAAGAGCAGGATCTGCTCTTCTCACTGTGATGGCCCTGTCACCAGAAATATCACTGAGTCTAGACAAGCTGCAGGTGATTCAAACTCTAACACAGCACAAGGAATTTCTTTTTGACCTTCAATTCTCCTTTTTAATGAGATACATCATTGCATTTTCACAGCTTGAGCAGTCTCTGTTTGCTGGATCCATTTGAGACCCATAATGTTTTTGCCCAAACTCCATTCCTTCCTTTCCGAGCAGTAAGATCTCAAAGCAGTATGACTCAGCCTTCAATAAAACACACATCAAGGACCATTAAAATTAATACGGAGTGCAGGGATAAAATTCATAAGCTACATTTTTTAGGCTAGAATCTTCATTGCCCTTCATTTACCCTCAAAACCAGTATTAACTCATGTTGTATCTCAGTGCAAAGTAAATCTACCAGCAAAATAGCAGTTTTAAAGGGAATCTTTCTCCATTGGAGAGAGAATATCTCAATCTAATAAATAAAGTGATAGATGGGACTGAAAAGGCTGTGTGGGGCCTGGGGAGCCCACGCTCCCAAGCCTCCATGGTACTTACAGAGACAACACTCTTCAACTATCTTCTGCCTGAATAAAGATCGCAGCAGCTCCAAGGAAGTGACTGACTGAGGAGTGGGTGGACAGCAGAGAAGGGAGCCAGGGGGAGTTGTCTCTAGTGTTGTATTCACAAATTGGAAAAGAGCATTTCAGGCAAAGACTCATGTTCTCAATGAAGCTAAAAAGGCTCTGGTTTTCCCCATTGATGTTCGTGAGAGCTGATACCAGGGTCTATATGGCTGTGAGCCAGAGGTTTCCAAGTTCTCTTGATGCTGGATGGCCTTGGAGTGTTTTGGTCTTTTACAGCACAAGAAGTGAGTAGTGAAGTGACCTATAGGGGAGGTAAATTATCCTTTCTGTACAGTGTGGGGGACTGAGACTGAGCATCTGATACTCATGCACCAGCCCAAAGCCTTTCATGAAATGCATCTGAAATCTGATCCTAAATTCTTTGAAATGACCCTTTTCATTGAATTTAGTGGAATTTCACACCGACTCTAATCTCTCTGGTTTTCTTTTTAACCAGCCACATGCTTTCATAAGAGAGACATCCAGGCACCCAGTGTTCTCTGACAACAATAAAGCTTGTAAGTGTCCAAGCACAGGAATGAAGGGAAATAAAGGGAAACAATGTACCCATCTCACAAGATTACCTAATAAGAAATAAAAATATGGCCACTTTGCACAAATTCATCGTGAAGGGTTGACTCCAGACAAGGTCAGAAAGTATTTCTAAAGTAGATTAAATCTATTTTTTACAGATGTGAACTAAGAAGCATATGAAAAATATCCATAAAAACATCTCCTCTTTAAAGTTTCAGTACAACATGCAGCAGTGAGCTTGAGTGTCACTTTAGACGTGCTTTCAGGCAGCAATACCCTTGTGTAACACCCAGTGAGCTGAGGATACTTGTCATGAAACAGGCTCTGTGGCACTAACTTTCCTTTCCTACCAACAATCCTGCAGCATGTCAGTAATACAGCTCAGTCACATACAAGAAGAAAATACAGATTTTACGCAGAGCTGCAGAGTGATGCTCCATTGGAATAACCAGTAAAGATGCAGTTTGGCAGTTTGGCACCTGTTGCCCAGTTCAGCAACTCATTTCTGTGTCTTAAACAGAAAAACTCCCAGCTGAATAATGCATTTCAGCAGTGTGTTAACCTGCTCTCAGGTCTGGAGAGGAACAGGGGGACAGTCCTTGAGACAGGGAGAATAAACTGCCCTGCAGTCCCACACTGTAGCAATGAATTTGGACTTGCTCTTATTTGTACCAGTTGAGATTCTGGCCCAAAGACTGGCAGAAAATGAGCTAGCAGTGACAACAGATGTGAGGGCAGGACAGGGACAGGGCTAAAAGAGCTTTTTAGAGCAATTCTTTTCCTTTCCTGTAAAAGCTGTAGTGTAGATCTTCTGTAAAGGCTCCTTTGATTCCTGTTGAGCTCTGCTGGTCAATAGTGACCCTTTCTTAAGGTCATCTTGTATCCATGGTATAATGTGACAAAAATCCACCACAGACAGCTGGTCCTTTTTCTTTTTCTTTCTCCTGAGTCTTGGTTATGGTTTATTTTGCTCTCATTATGTTTATGTTTAAATATAGTATTTTATTCCACATCTCCACTGTGATGAGACCCTGGTTTTCTTTGCATTGAAACGCCATGAAATCTGGACATTTTATAAATGAGAAAGCTTTCTGGATTCCCAATCTATCTCCTTTTACAGAACTGCCCTGTTTACAGGTAGACAAACCAGGAACATCTCCGTAGTGTAATTTCTAACGGCAAAGCTGAATATTTAACTTATCAGACTGACTTAGTTCCGAGATGCTGGTGAGCTGCTCGGTGGCCAGCAGGTGACAGTCTCCGCAACAGAAAAGCCCGGGCAGCTCACAAAGGGGGTTTGTTCAGCGTTCTGCCAGGACGTAAACGTTATTTATTCGGGTTTAGATAGACAGACAGTCCTCAACAGCGGACAATATTTTTCACCAAACATGCCAATAAAGAGGAAGGCAGCAAAGTTCCGGAGAGTGGTTCCCTACCCCCCTGAGGAGATAACTGCAGATGAGGGCACTAACAGCCAAGAGGTACCAGCACAATTCTTCACAGCGTTCACAAAAAACCCTTGACATCCCAGTGTAGGTGTGAAACTAGCAGATATAAATAAAAGCACTTACAAACCAAGCCCATCGGAAACACAAGTGCATTCAAGCATGGCACAGTTACGCTGGTTGATACTTGTGACGTTTCGAGGAGGGAACAGGATGCAGAAAATCTCTGTGGTTTTGGTGATAGCAACGTTTTCCTTACTGCAGCCCTAGACTGGGCTCAGAGCACAGTCGCTGCCTGTGAATACAAGCATGTGCTTACAGCAGGTCTGGTTGTGATGACCAAGACGACTTTTGCAACAAAAGCTAAGAAAATATTTCCTCTGTTCATTTAGACACACGCATGTTACTTAACGAAATGGCTGCATCTTGTTTAAAAGCTGAAGAAATACAAGAGCTGCTTGAGTGGATGAGCCCGAACCAGGAGGTGTGACTGAAAGGAAAAATGAGAACCCATAGTGGGTAGAGGGAGGTTTTCTACTCCACAACCATTTCATGTTACTCCCTACTGCAGAGCTGTCACTACAAGAAACCTCACTGCACCCACTACCACCTACAGCTGCTCACTAGATAAGAGCTCCAGGTTCCCAAGCAGAAGCTGCCAGTCTTGGCCTGGGTCACTAACTCCCCAACACATGCAGCTCTAAGGAAATGTTCTAATGCCACCAATCATTTGCCCTAACTGGGACTATGCCTGAGCAAAGGTCAAGCATAAACTTGTAAAATTGAAATGGTTTGGCTGGTTTGAGAGGTATCTAGCCAGTTAGAGCCTTGGAGAGCGCATAACAATAGTTCTACAAACCAGAGATACGCTGATTTAAATATCTATCTCTGGAGGTTTCCTTGTGAAATGAGGATTTGAAGGTGTGCTAATTCCCAACCATAAGAATTTTAATCACATATGCCTGGTGTCACAGACCAGTTTGATCCAAATTGTGTTTTAATAAAATTCAACCAGCTGCGTTAGATCTTAAAACTTGTCCATGTTTCTCTGCAGTTTAAAGTAAGCACTTATGCATTACTAGTGTAATAAAGGAATGTGTTGAGAAAACAAATGAATATCACAGTGACTGCATTGTAAATCGTGCCTGCACTGCTACTCTCTCGTTCTGGTGCTGAGAGAATGACTGATAAGTGGAGAAGAGTCACTGCCTTTCCATGGGGCGTATATCAAGGCAAGTGTTGGGGTGACCTGCAGGAGAGGTTGTATTTATTACCAAACAGTCAAAGAGTTATTAGCAGGCATAATGCTATAAAAGGTGTGTTCTTACCTTGGTTTGTCTAACCCAACTTGAAAAACCGATAGAATTTGGATCTGAACTCAGATGTGACATCTAACACTATGGCTGTTCACCCACACTATCCATCCTGAAAGGACCTTTCTTTTGGTTTATAAGTTCTTCTCGACTACGCTTCTCCTTAATGTTTCAATAACTGTTTTTTTCTCTCTCCCCCATGCATCCATCTCCTTCCTGCCATCCATCTTTTGCTTTGTATCGATTTCAGGACTCTTTCCTTCTTTCAATTCTTCTTCTCCCCTTCTCCTCACTAACCACATCTGGCCACTCAGACCCATTTAAAGGAGCAGACTCTGCCTTTGGCAGTGCAAGGAGCAACCAGAGAAATCGTCTTGCAGTGGTCACACAAATCTCGTCGGTGCCTTGGTGCTGCCAACCAATGGGAGCACCAGGATTTGTATCCTGCCCTGAGGAAAAGCAGGGCAAGTATTAGGCAAACTAATCATGCTACAGGGATTTATGTAATGAAAAGTGCCTCTGCTTGGGGGTCAGAAATGGTGTCAATCAACCACACACCATTGGTTGGGTGTGCAGTTTATCTGGTATCTCTTTATTCTCTTCTGTCATGTTCATTATTAGACCATCTGAACATCTAGGAAGTGATAGCACAGCCTGGTCACTTCGGGATTAAGGCACATGGTTTGTCACGGGGTATTCCTTCAGAGACTGCTGAACAAACTGCTTTACCAACTTCACTGCACGCAGGAGGGCTGGCTCCACCTCACACCCAAGCAGCCCTGTGTCTGCCCAGGGCCTCTACATGTTTCCTAATGCAAACAACAGTAATGCAGACTTAATGATCACTGTCATTTCCATGTGCCTACGCTGATCCCTTAATGAAACACTCTGTTTAAACTGCACTGGCACAAGCACAGTTCCATGCTGGCAGGAGCCACAAAATCAGTCTATCAAGTGAAAAGGTTCTGCAGGACCTGCCGTACAATAGGAAAGCCGTTGGTGAAATACTGTTTGACAGCTTTTCTGCCTGCTCCTGCAGTAAGCATGACAACCTCCTGTCTTCCTACAGGGAAAAAAGGGAATAGAAGATGGAAATTGCCTTTATTTCAGATTGGGACACAGAAAAAAGTCTGAAATGAGAATGACAGTCTGTGGCAATACAGATTTGGTACTTGTTAATGGGTGACTGCTATCTACTCAGTGCTGCTGTAATATGCTCACTCTTTGCCGTCAAATCCTGCTAGGAGCACTGCTGCAGAAGAGAAAAAAATTGGGACATGCAGCATCACAGACTCTTTTTTCATCTATTGGCAAAAGCAGGAAACCAAATAATGAAAAAAGCACTAAAAGCTGTTCAATGACCAAAGGTGAGTTATAGGAAACAGGAAGAGTAAAATTACTGAAATATGGTGGGTTTTTAAAGCTGAGAACACTATATGCCCAGTCTAAACTAAAGACAGAGATAACATTTGCACTCTTCACTATTTCAGAGATGAACAAAACCACTGAGCTTACATCTTTAAAGTCATCAGCTCTGGGAAGTGTTGCATGACATAAGCAGAGCTGTCTAAATGTCACCTTTACTTTGGCCCTGCACACCTTGGCCCTTCCCCAGTCTCCTTCAAGCCCTGCTCACCTGCGGGCAGTTGCTGCCTACAGCCACTGCAGGGTCATGGGAAGCACTGTAGGAGCTGGGGGCACCATGTGAGATCAGGGAATTCACACACTCCACATGGGTCATAGTACCTACTCCATCCTCCTTATAGCTCTCTCAAGGCAAGGCAATGCTGAAGTTGCTGGTGAGTTAGTGGCTGAGTGATGGAAATACTTTTCCCCTTAATAAAAGCATATTTTCAGAGCATATTTTCAAAGTTAACTACTAAGAAATTTAAAGGAAGGGCAGCTGTAATTTAGTCCAGCTACTCTACAAAGATCTCCTACAATGTCCTTAATGATTCTGTGTCCTATGCACTTTCATGGTAGCTACTGATAAAAACTGCTTCAGAGAAATCAGCCTTATTTAGTAGCGATCAGCTGGTAACGGTTGAGAGGGGCATTTGCTTCTGTCACTGAAAAGCAAACAGGGGAGGCTGTTTCCTTTACTGTACCAGGGGCCGTGTGAGAGACACAGGAGGAAGGGAACAACAACCAAGATTTGCATTTGCTGAGGGGCTCAGTACATTGCTCCCTTGTGAGCGGGCCAAGACCTTCAGCACATGAATTCTTGTGATTCATCCTCCCCCCTGGTCTACCTCTCTGCATCCAGCATGGTACAGAGAACTCTGTGTGTTTATTTAGACACAAAAAGGTCTTTGCTTGTTACTGTAGTATTTGGGTGCTTGGCTCAGGCTCCCAAGCCAAAGGGGAGTACAGACTGATCTGGTGAATCAGTATTTTTACTCTCCTGCCAGACTGCTGAGTGACCTTGGGCAGTTTGCAGCTGCCTCATCTCTCACCACCTCAGTTTCTGTAAAATTACCCCCTTTTACTTTGAATAGCACGTAGATATCGACTGATGCAAGGGCAGGATATTATTGCTTACATGTGGCTCAAATAAAGCCAATGCCTAAAATCCAGAATCAGCAAAGCAGAGAAATTGAGAGAGAAAAGGGCAGAAATGTGAAATCCTGCCTCTGCTTCAGCTCTTCTCCCCCCGCACTGCCTTGCCCGAACACCGGCAATTACAGCCCAACTGCACCATCCGATTTACTCCGTGCCAGCCGCACTGAGAAGTTCAGGTAACCCCCCAAGGCGTAGTAAGCGACATCTAAATAAGCCCACGCATGTTGGGATGAGTCTGTTTAAAGGTTACAGACCTTTTGTGCTGGAGAAAGGATGTTCCAGAGCACATATTTCCCTATGGAAGGCTCTGGATACTGAAGCCTAAAGGGGCTGACAAGAAATCTAGAGAAGGACATTTTACAAGGGCATGTAGGGACAGGACAAGAGAGAATGGCTTTAAACTGAAAGAGAGAAGATTTAGTTTAGATATAAGGAAGAAAGTCCTCCCTGTGAGGGTGCTGAGGCGCTGGCACACATTGCCCAGAGAAACTGTGGCTGCCCCATCCCTGGCAGTGTTCAAGGCCGGGCAGGATGGGGCTTGGAGCAACCTGGTCTAGTGGAAAGTGTCCCTGACCATGGTAGGGCACTGGAACTAGATGAGCTTTAAGGTCCCTTCTGACCCAAACCAGTCTATGGTTCTACGAAGCCTGGTGAGGAGAGCAGCATGCTGCTCACTCTCAGAATGGACAGGTATCAGTCCTTCCTGATGATCACA
>NW_009923221.1:36689-37580 GCF_000696875.1 Nestor notabilis
CTGTAACTGCCCAGGTTCTCATTAGCTGTTTAACATAAAGCCATGGATGCGTGGTGCAGCGTGGCTGCCAGTCTCTGGGGTGTCTCTCAAACATACTCAAATCACTCAAAAAGGCAAACAAGTTTTGGCTGCTCATGAACATCGCACACTGAAGCTGATGATCTTTCCCTTCCCCAACTGACTCCTCATGGAGTCTGTAGGAAGCCCTATCCTGGGCAGAAGGGTTACGTCTGTCTCAGAGCTGAGCTGTGGAGAAGCTGGAAAGCGGGAGATGAGCTGCACGTTGGGAGCTGGGAAGCAGATACCAGACAGATCCCAGCATCGCCTTTGCAAGGCCTCATGTGCTCACAGGCCTGCTCCTGCATTTTGCTGCCTAAGCAGACTGTAAAATGTCACTTGCACAATAAAGAGGCACTTCTCATTTTCCTCTTCCCAGCGCTGAGCTGCTGTCCAGGGCAGCAGCAGGTTGGACACATGCATTGAAAGCATATTTGGCGAATGCATCCAGCCCATCACAAACCTCCAACTGTCACAGGGCTGCAGACCCTCTCACCCCTGAACCCCCCGACCTGGTCAACATGTGCACATGCAACGGGCCCAGGAGCTCATTTCCCAATGCACACTGCCTGCGCACAGGAATGACTGCCTGTATCCGTGCCCCCTCACTGTCCTGTGTCCTGCCTTCTCCTCACCTTGCAGGAGCACGTAGAGCTGCGCACAGACCTATGTCCGACCGTGCCACTCCATGCTCACAGAGGTGTACGCGTGCTACGCTGCACACGCAGCTCTGGGGGGGGTGTGTGCGCGCATACCCGTGCTGCCTGGTGTCCCCCTCCCGGCGGTGCAGGGCACCCCACGCGGCCGGGCCCCCCCGGTGCCGGGAGGGGTGCA
>NW_009923222.1:0-7280 GCF_000696875.1 Nestor notabilis
TATATACATATTTTTTATATATATATATATATTTCTCACTTTATTGCAGGTACATCTGTAGTACAAGATGCTGCGTTTGTAGTGTTACATAGGAGTATCTGTTGTAGATCATGCTGAATAAAAATTCACTGTGTTATGCTGGAAGTGAATTTTTATTTCTACTTCCCAACTAATGTTAATTGGTTTTGGTATAGGTAAAGCTAGTTAAAGAATTACACTTAATTACACCACTCTCTATGATATTTCAGTCACCAACCTGTTCCGTCACTCTAACTCCACTGAATTGTCAAGCAAGTAAGTTATCTGCCAGTCACAGAGCAAAATGGAAGAGTATTTTGAAAACATTTTAATATTTTGGTTAGTTTGTGTTTTGAAAAAAGCAATCCCCTCTCTTTTTTAAAAAATAGTAATTTTAATATCAGGATAAGTAAATCACTGAAATGGCTCCTTTTCTGCACAAAGTCTTTGTAGGTGAATAAACATTTCCCAGTATCATCATCTGCATGAAAAAAATTAATTATTTCCATGGATAGTCAGTGTAACTTTGAAGTCCTTTCTAATCTGAATGACTAAGGAGTCCCAATTCCACTTGCCTTGCTAATATAGAGAAACGTGCTAGTGTTATGACCATTTTTAGTGTTGCTGCCTGTAAAACTCTAACCAGCGTTTTATTGCAGTGTTACAGCTCCTTGGGTGCTGAACAGATTTCCTTCAGGCTGTAACATAAGGATCCAGAAAGTTTGTTTTGTGCCTTCATTTTGGAACATGCTTTGGCAATAGCTTTAGTTACTGAAATAGCAGTTTTTCAAGTGCACAAAAGCATTAGCTGGTCAGTGTGCCTGTCTGCAACTCTGTGTTTTGAAAACAAACAGAGCACATTTTGAGTAACAGGCATCCTGTAGTTTAAGAAAATGCTACAACTCTTAAGTCACTAGACATACATTCAGCTTACACAAGTAATGTGTTATGCTGCTCAAGCTTTTGTTCTGAACAGTATCCTGAACTGCACATTTTTACTGTTCTCTCTGAGCTCAGATGCAGAGCTAACATCCATGGGGATTAATCTTGTTCCAATTGTGTGAAGTGGACTTCTGCCTCCTTTATTGTCCTCAGTCTGTATGTAATACAGTGTTAGTCAGTGTTTGGCAGGAAACCATTTCTGTGGGTGGAAAAATGGCATTTTGAAATCTCCTTCTTTCCAACAGCAAAACTTAACATCTTTTCACTTTTTTAAACAAAAGGCAGAAAGAGCAAATAAAAGAGTGAATGAAACTGAGATGTTTACAAACACACACAGAGTGGTTCTTTGTGACATGGCTAGTAGAGTCACAGAGCACCTTGCCAGAGAACATCGTAAATGTTAGAAGTTTGTTTGAGCTCAGAAAGGACCAGACAAGTTCTCTGAAAGGAAAACCATTGAAAGCTACTATTAATAAAGAAACATTTATCTCAGGAAACCAGCGGACATGACGATGTGTAGTATCACTGATTTGCCTGTCTTGTTATTTTTCTACGTGTCTGCCATTGTCAGAGGCAGAATGCAGTACTAGATCTGAGGTCACACATGCCCTATGCTCTTGAACGGTGACTGACAAAGTAACAATGATATTCATCTAAGGCTGTGCCCAAATCCTAGGCTTCAAGCTAGTTTTCCCATAGCTGCAGTAAATGTTCTGACTGCAAGTGTACTGACTATTCTGGGACAAGTCTCCCTCTCTCCTGTGAGTTAGGAATACTACCCTGAAGCTAAGAAGCCACCCATTAACTGAATTTATGTAGAAATTGTTAGTAGAAATTGTTACTTTCGCACAGAACTTTACAGTTTCACTGAAAAATTCCCATTCAAGTTTAGTGCCAATACCACACCAAAGTGTAGTAGGTAATGCATGAGGTTGTACAGCACTTAGAAAATCCACATTTAAGTTTATTCTATTCATAGCTGGTTTTCATTCAATAGGTCCAGTTAGCATAACATGCATATTACCAGTGTCTTGATGTTCTCTTGGTTCATGAATAAGGAGCCTCAGACTCATTCTGAGTCATTCTCAAAAATTCTCTGTTTACAAGCAATTCCTTATTGTATGGCACGTAGCTCAAGGGCTGTGGGTCTTGTACAAGGCTAGGACAGAACCATGAGACATTGGCATCACTCTATTCCACCCAGCTGAAGCAGCATTAAGGGCCATCTGGCCTCCACCACATAGCACCCCTGTCAGCAGCTTCTTAGAGACTAAAGTTGGTATCTTAGTTTTTCCCCCCTAACACTTAGTAAATGCCCATTTTGGATGAAGTGCATCAAAGCATATGCACAACTTTGTGCTTTTAAAGATGAAGGCAGGGTTTCAACATATCAACAGTTAGATGATACAAGATATTTAGATGCACTCTGAAACTGTATAATGAAATGTTGTAAGTGCAGAAAACTTGTCAATGGTGTCTATCTGAAGTACCAGCTGAAATGTACTGTTTAAGGTACCACAGTACACGTAGAGTTGAACTGAATCACTAAGTTCATGTAATTGGAGGCTATTCCTTGGCTGCAAGACAGGCAATGAACTACATATGTTGTAGAATACTTCTAAAAAGTCTGCAATAGTTCATTATAGCCTTGTTATGTTAACTTAAAGATAACAAGAATTTTAACTCAGGTACTATTAGCTGGAAATGAAGAAGTAAGTTTTCAATATTTTTCTTCCCCAATGCCTCTAGAAATTTTCCAGTGACATTCTGGACCACTGTAAAGTGAACATAAGCCAGCAGCAATACTGTGCTTTTCTTGACTGTCTTTCGTACAAAATTGCTCATCCACATGCAGTAGGATATTAGCAAGTTGCAGATCAAACACTCTAATTAATGTACAGAAGAAATAAGAATGTCTGAGAAGCAGAGCTAAATCCTGACAGGGACAGCTAGAGAAAATAAACAAAAAGAAGTGGGGGGACACAGTCTTTTTATAACTGGTAGTCAGAACTCCTGGATTTGGAGCTTTCATCCACCTCTGAAGAGGTACTTGGTTCTTCCCAATTCTGCCAATTTAACAGTGCCAGTTTTCTTCCTCAATCTTTCATGCTTCTGTGAGGCTACTAAACTTTAGAAGTCATGTTTTCCAATTTTGGGAAATTGAACAGAAGCAAGGCCTTCAGAATACCCAAACTAAAACCTGTGAATCTCTTTCTTCTGCTCCTCTATGGAAGATAAGCCTTTCTAAACTGACTCGTAAGCAGCACAGTGCTGGGCTTCTTGGCTAGTAAAAGGTAAAAACAAAACCTGTGCATAAAGATACATTAGCCTATTAAATTTTTCAGTAAATATGTATTACAGCGGGGTTGCATTTCTTACTTCTCATATTTCACTCTGAGTTTTTCTACTTAAATGAATGGAGTTCTCAAGGAGCCATATGCTCTTTTTTTACTTCCGTCTGGTTGTTTAACACTTCTATGCTAAACTTCACCTTAACTATCACCAGTACTGCTCAAAAACTTTTATTACCATGTACAAAAAAAGTATTTCCCCCCTTCTGCACCTCTGTCATACTTACTGCCACTGCTACTATAGGACTAAGTCCTTTATGAATTCATTTAGCACAACTCTATGTCTTAGCTGTCGCATTATTAAAGCCTTCAGAAATTACTCCTGTTTTGCAAGACTAGATGCCTATGGTACAGTGGACAGGGAATCAATCTAACCAGGAAAACAATAAATACATGGAAATATGGTAGGGAAATTATTATCTCTAGTGTTTACTGCACATCAGTTTGCAGAGCCTGGCTTGTGCTGGCATAAGAATTTAATTATAAAGATTCTCTGGATGAAGCTAGAAACACACAGATGCAGGTGACACACTGAATATCGGTAGCTTGAATGTAGGATGCTACTAAAAGGGGAACTTGGATCTTGTAAAATCCAATAAATCATAGAATCATGGAATGGTTTGTGTTGGAAGGGATCGTAAAACTCATCCAGCTCCAACTCCCCTGCAAGGACACCTTCCACTAGAGCAGGTTGCTCCAAGCCCCTGTGTCCAACCTGGCCTTGAACACTGCCAGGGATGGGGCAGCCACAGCTTCCCTGGGCACCCTGTGCCAGCGCCTCAGCACCCTCACAGGGAAGAACTTCCTCCTTGTATCTAATCTAAATCTACCCTCTTTCAGTTTAAAGCCATTACCCCTTATCACTACTTGCGTTTACAAAATGTATGGGTTAGAATCAAACAAGACAGGCTTCCAAACATAAAGAAAACTAGTGATGATACAAAGAAATAGATACACTTGTGGCTAGAAGACCTTGACTTCCTATCATATGTCAACAGCATTCCTGGAGGGAGATCTCATTGTCTTCTTCTAGGCTTGTATATTAAAATTTTATTCTTTCCTCTTAGAAATCTACATGTTATTCAGACTGATAAATTAAACTATTTCCATCCATTCCCAGCTAATTTGTCAACATGACGGGAGGGAAGAAGAAAAAATAAACAAAACAGAAAAGCAGAAGCATTGTTTTAAGGATATTTATTTGTCCTAATAATGCCAGTGTAGTTGCAATAAAATGCATTAAAACAACTACAAGAAACAGAAGAATAGATAACATCATATCCTTTCTCACATTAAATCCGTGAGGTCACTGTGAATATTTTTATCCCAGTTCTGATCCATACTATCTGGTTGCCAACTTTCTTCAATTTAACAGCTAAGTGAGGAACCACACATATTTACAATCAGCCCAGATCGATAAAACAGGCAAACAATAGTTATATTCAGTTGCTCTTCCTTCTTTCAGCCCTGGCACCATTTCTGTAATCAGAATAGTTGCAGGATCAAGAGACTCCATCCTCACCTTATTTGCCAGGGGAGCACCTGAAATGGTCAGCAGCTAGACCATCAACAGAAATAACATCCAGGAGGGGCTGGGAAACAGGAGACACACAACATCATCCTGCCCATGGTCTCTTCACATACACCTTCCGTAACAGGGCACTTGTCTTGAAAAGACAACACATTGTTGCAAGCAAAAGTATTCCAGATAATGAATTTGAACATCTCTATATTCATGGGGGAAAAAAAGTGGGATGGAGGTGTTCAAAACAGATGGTAAGAGGTATTAAATGAAATTAATGCTATTGGCTGGCAGCCCCAACTGAGAGAAGGGGGAGAAAATAGTACAGAATTCTGACAAAAAGTTAACAATTAAGAGTTTTTAATCCTAGAGCTGAAATCCAGCCGTGGTTCCTTTTGGATACGACTCTCCTACTGAAGTGAACTATGCTCCTTGCAATTCATGGCAAGGACTGACTGATGGACTCAAATGACCTACCAAGCCTTGTGGATTCTAAAAGGATCTCAGGCTGTTGAAAAGGGGCAGCACAGGAAAATAAATGCAGGAAGCATACAAGTCCTGTCTGAGAGCTGCAGGCTGACAATCCCACCCACAGGACACACAAGACATTAAGACTAAAGTTCAACTGTGGATCCCAGAAGACCTAAGTCCCATGTGAGAGAAAAATGGTTTTGGATTCTGTACTAAATCCAGAATTTTCAGTGCTGCAAAATTTCCATGACAGTTTTTTCCCAGCTGCCCAGCTCTCAGAGCAGAAAGGACTGAAGCAAGCTAAGAGGCCAGCTCCTAAGGGAGCCTGGAATCTCAGCTGAGATACAGAGAAAGGGTACACATAATGGCATATTTTGAACCTAGACTGGTTTTCATCAAAGAATCATAAAAATATAAAAGACTAGGATTCCTTTAAATTTTTTATAATGGAGTAATGTTGCTGCTTCACAAGACCTAGATCAGGATGATTTCTATATGGACTCTCAGAGAATCAGAGAATGCCTCTGAATCCCTCCAGAAGATTTTTCTTGACAAAACTAAATCAGAGCCATGACAAGATGGCTTAAGGAAGCACAATCTGATTAAAAAAAGACAGTTAGTTTAGTTGCAGATTCCTATTCATGAATGGCTAAATAACAGACCATGTATTCCATCAAGTGCACTCAGTTGTAGTATCTTAAAGACTCATTCATAGGCTTTAGATAATTACTAAGAAAAGGGATTTTGCAAGTAGGAGGAAAGAAATTAGGAGATAACTGTCAGAATAAATGACTCACAGGGATTTGCATGAGTAACTCTGGAGGTGATTCATAGATACTCTTGCTTTCCTGGGGAGTAAGGATCCCTCCCTGTAGGGAACTCTGAAACAAAGTATGTTTACCTTTAATGCAGAAGCATGGTGTTAGCTCTTTTGGGGATACTTAATACCACAATGGGTGGATGCTCTTCACCAAACAGGGTTAACAACGTAGGAGACTCTGCTTTTGCCTGCAAAGGGGAATAGGTGAGAATAACATACCAATGCAGTTCCCTGCACCATGTTTCTTGATATGTATCTTCACTACAGTGTGCACAGAGTCTCTTAGGTTGGTTTTACTTTCAATCTTGTACACTTGGGCTAGTGGCCTTCCCCCTTGCCCAAGGGAAGGCAGGTAAATTTTTAAGTCCTAACAACAGTCTGATAACAGAGTTCTTCACTATGACCAGATGGACTGGACAGAGAGCAGGGGGACAGGGCAGACGTAAAACTACTACAAAAGCTCTGCTTACTACAGTACAGAGAATGAAGGGGTTGGTTCCAGCAGCCTTCACTCCATAGCAGAGGCCAGCACCATGAGGATCTAAAAATGGAAAGGCTAACCTAAATGCCTTTCCCTTGGGCTAAAGGCTTGAGAGGTGACAGCCTGTGTTTTAAAACATTTAATCTCATTATGATGGATTACAGAGCAAAGAAACTTCTCTTACAAAAATACCTAGAAAGGTCAAATCATGGAATTAGTACAAACATTTTTGTAGGAAAGCTGGAAGTCTCTTGGATGTATAACATTCACAAGTCAAAGGTTATGTGCTTTGGTATGCTGCACCGATGCTCTTTACATTCTTCATTTGACTGGTTGTGCGACGGCTTCCCATTGTGTAAAACATCACTGGGCAGATTGTTCTCCTTGTTCTTTCCTGTGCACTCTTATTTAACTCCAAGATATTTTCCAAACCACATTTTGAATTTATAATACCTGCTCAATAACTCAGTCAAAGATCTAAGTTTAGCTAAAGCCTTTTTCAGAGCAGAAAAACTGATATGGATATTTCCCTTTTTGGGTAAATTCTGCAGATCTGCAGTTCAATGAAGCGCACGTCTAAGTCTCACTTAAGCCATGAGGCACTTGAAAACACACTTGAGAAATAAACATAGAGCTCTGTTCAGCTGAGCTGGGCACTGCTACTTAATTCCTGCT
>NW_009923222.1:7311-62496 GCF_000696875.1 Nestor notabilis
AACTGGAGATGCTTGCAGGGCTGAGAGCTCGCTGTCCCAAGAGAAGCAACTGGCTTTGCCTCTCTTTCTCAAGTGACACAAAATAATGCAACAGCCAAGCAACAGGAGTTTGGAAAAATGCAGGAAAGTAACTTTTTGCTCTGCAGAAGACTTTCTATACAAACCTGTTTAAAGCTATAGAAAAGACAGAGCTGCAGAGTTTTCTGGGAAAAATTCAGCTTGCCCATTCCCAGGCACACAATGCTTTTTGACACTGCTCAGAGCATTCCAGGCACCCAGATGGGCTGGTCAGTGTGACACAAGACTTGCCAACCACCTATACTCTTCTGGAGTGGTAATTATAGGCAACACAGGCTACTCTATAGTGTCTGAGGTGACATCATGTATCTTAAACAGTTGGGCTTTGACTTTTTGCAGCCTGGTACTGCCCTTCTATCTGAAAACAAAGGAAAAAGTGTCTTGGGGAATAACAGTAACCTGATCTGTAGAAACTCAATAAAGCTAATAGAGCTAGAATCATTTAGGTTGGAAAATACTTTTAAGATCATCAGCTGCAACCTTTAACCTAACACTGCCAAGTCCACCACTAAACCATCTCCCTAAGTGCCAAATCTGTACGTCTTTTAAATACCTCCAGGGATGGTGCCTCCACCACTTCCCTGAGCAGCCTGTTCCAATGCTTGACAACCCTTTCAGAGAAGGTTTTTCCTAATCTCCAATCTAAACCTCCCCTGGCGCAGCTTGAGACCATTTCCTCTCATCCTGTCACTTGTTACTTGAGAGTAGAGACTGACATCCACCTTGCCCCATCCTCCTTTTAGGTGGTTGCAGAGAGTGATAAAGTCCCCCCTGAGCCTTCTCTTCTCCAGACTTAACCCCCCCAGCTCCCTCAGCCGTTCCTCGTTGGACCTCTTCACTACCTTTGTTGCCCTTCTTTGGACATGCTCCAGCACCTCAATGTCTCTCTTGTGTTCAGCTTTGGGCCCCTCACTACATTGTTCAATGAACAGCTTGTCCAGTGCCCAGTACAGGGGGACAGTCACTTCCCTGGCTCTGCTAACAGAGCCAAATGCATTGCATGAGCATGTGTTAAATATGGTCTTTTCCTGGCACCTGGCTCAGCAAAAGTATCTTCAGTGTGCAGGATCTATAGAACTTAGCTAAAGATCAGTGGCCCTGGTTTCTGTCTTAAAAGCCACATAAGTTCACCTAAAAAACACAGCCGGGTGACAGTGGGTAATAGTCACACTTCCCTTTGATAGCTGAGCACTGTGGGACAGAGTTACTACCCAAACCCATGGTTTTGGCCAGGTGTTGAGACAACTTATGCTCTGTTTCTGCTTGTGATGACTTACCCTCTGAAGCCTGATGAACTTTCACTTCTTTCCCAAGCAAAGCTTTAGCCCTGGGCAGAAGCACTTCCACCAGCCAGACTGGGTTCTTGGTATGCATCCTGCTCCCCAGGCAAGTCTAAAGGTTACAGAGAGAACTGAACCTGGATCTCTCACATCCTTTAGCTTGCAAGGTTTTTACAAGAAGCTATGAACTTTACTTCCTCCTCTACTGTTTTTAAAAAAAAACAGGAGGGAGGAGAGGGAAGCACCTGCATCTTGGCCAGGAGAATGCTTTCTGACTGTATCCTTCAAGTGACATTTGCCGAGGAGCACTATTTCTAAACCCAGATCAGACTTAGGCATGACCTAGGCAAGAAACAGCTCCCTTTGGTCCCAATCAAGCCACTGCGCAAACCCAGAATAACAACTTCTTGCTTACAGAGAATCTGAAGACTAAACCCTGAAATACAGCATATTTCTGGCATTAAAGTGAGATCTTCATGATCACATTTTGAGATTGAAATAGAACACAGATGCTTAGATGCTTTCTGTGTGACTGTTACTGGAAGCTGTGAAAACAGCTAATTGGGTTAAGTGTCTATCTCATGTAAATAACTCTAAAATTTATCAGACATCTTTCTGCATCTTTCAGCAATTGAATGTGTCTTTGGTTAAGTAAAGAGGAGTAAGAACATAACTATGCTTCCTTATGTTACTGAAGTGATCTGAGGATAAATACCTTAAGGATTAAAAAAAGGCCATGTAATAAATGTGAAGGGTAGATGAAATTTATTTCTCTATAGAGGATAATCACTCTATGAACCAATGTGATGATTTAATAATATACTTAGAAATTCAGTTCTAATTGTTTACACTTTCAGTCAATAATCGACTAAATTAGTCAGATTCGTTAAATCACAGAATGGTTTGTGTTGGAAAGGACCTTAAGATCATCCAGTTCCAACCCCCTGCCATGGGCAGGGATGCCTCACACTAGACCATGTTGCCCAAGGCTCTATCCAAATCTCTGATAAAGTTTTACCTCAGAAAATACCAACCAAGTTCTTACTGGGAATAGCTCTCAGAAAATAACAGGCTCATTCTTCTACCATCAGTTATAAAATGAAATGTGCAAGTCCCATCTTCAAATCAGCAGCCAAAGTAAAAAGTGTGAAATGGGAAGGACTGCTATAATCACACATTGGAAAGTGTCACTCTTCCTCACTAATTTATCCTCCTGAATTTATGAGCTTCTATTGCACAAGAGCACAAACTGTTCCACTGAGGCATCTTTGCTTCCCAAACTGTCATCTTCTCAGTCTCTGGCTGGACACTGCCCAGCTCTTTGTTTCTACAAGCTCATGGGACCCAGCTGAGCTAACTCAACTTTGAACAATCTCAGTTTAATATAGTAGAATGATAATTTCATTACTGTTCTCACTGCTCTCCAAGAAGCTTATGAAGAAACACTGACAGGTTACAGCTTACCTGGGTAGACAGATATTTCTGTCTCTAGAGAGATTTAGTGATTGAAGTTATTTGGAATGTTTTTGCTCCCTCTGAAGATAAACCTTTGCTCCCTCTGAAAATAAATCTTCTACATCTTCTTCAGGTTATATTGAAGAAAAAAAAGCAGACAGCACTAAGAATTAAGTCAGAGAAACCAGGTGCACATGCAGTGGAGAAAGACAGATTGTAACGGTTCTGGATGAAATGTATTTGGGAGAAAACTTATAAATACTGTGGCAATTAGAAGCTAAATTTTGTCTGATAAAAAACAGTGTGGCCCTATTGACTTTAACCCAAGGGTATAATGCAGGCCAAAATTCCCTCCCTGCCCCATGCTATTGTTCAGTGGGCCAGAATAACTGAATTAAAACTAATTTATTAACAATTAAAGTAAAATAAAACCAGACATTGTTTAAAGTACAGGAAAAAGAATCCAGTACCATTCTTTTTTATGACTAAAACCACAAATAAGAAACCCGACTATGCAGGCAATTAACATCCTTCAAGTGTAGAAACAAATGCTTAGCAGTAGTGGAAGTAATGGGATGGGGACGGGGAGGGGGGGGGAAGGAAAGACCTTATAAATGGATAAAATACATCTGCAATGAATCTGACACTGCAAATAATAGCTAACGTGCCTTTAAGGATAAATACTGCCAGAACACATCTCTTGATCAAATTGTAATCCAAGAGAACAAAAACAGAGGACTTGGAAGATAGAATATGCTTGTAAGGGGGTAAAGAATTTCCCATGTTTCTTGTAATACATTACTGAAAGATTAACTCTGACTAATGATAGTGTGTAATTTGGTACATTAACTGTGAAACCTCTAGAAGGCTCACCAGTGTTTTTTAATAGACTGATAAATCAGACTCTGAGAAGCAGATGTAAAATTCATGCAGTGTCATAAATGTTTTTACCAGCACTTCTATAAATCATTTTATGTAGACGGTCATTAGAAACAACCTAAATTCACAGATGATAATCTGCTGTTTGTCATGAACTAAAAAATAATGCAAAGTACCTGAGGACAGACATAAAACCAGGAAATAAGTTTGTTTAGACACTGTCTAGACCAAAGAAACTGCATACTAGAGGATGGAAGTACCTGCTTGGTTAGTGGTAACAGATACAGCAGTCTGTGTGGTTTAAGGTACTATAAAGATAATGAATGAACTGAGCATCTTGGCATAGAGCAAGGAAGCAAGATGAGAGTAAAAAGATCTTAGAACTCATTGAGGACCAGATTCCAATCATCAATACAGCAAGGACAAGGTGACCACTATGATGCCTACTTGGTATCCAGTAGCTTTTTGTTCTTCAGTCTGGCCTTGCACTGAAGTATAAACATAGGCTTAAACCCTGCAGAAAAACCTTGATTTGAGGTCTGGGATTTGGCCTCTGTGATCACTGACAGCACACTCTAGCTAATAGTGCCATTGTTCAGCAAAGACTGGAGAGACTACCTCTGCCTCCTGAGGAGGTGGCCTGAACACAGCTGTGGGCCTGTCATCTATTTCTTCAAAGCTGAAATCAAAGCCTCACCTCCTGGACTGGAAAAAGAGCTCTCCAGCAAAACAGTGAACCATGAGCCCAGAGGCACACGTGTTCCCTTTCTAGCCTGTTCCTGGGAGGTATTAATGAACAACATCCCTCCCTTGCTTCAGTTAAAGCCTACAGTTTCCAGGAGTGGAGGAAGAGGAAAGAGACAGCACTTAGCTCCACTCTCAGTGAAAAACAGTAAGCAGGAGCTTGGGTCTGTCTGAGAAATGTAGCTTCTCCCATCAGCAGGGATTTCTCAGCCACAGCTTGCTTCTGTCCAAACTGGACATTCACTACTAAACACAGAGCTGCCAAAGTTACAACCTCATCATGGGGTTCCACAGTCCCACATGTGGGGTTTTAGTATGAGAAAAGAGTGAGTTAGGATCAAACCTGAGCTCTGACATACCACACAAACAGTTTTTGCTCAGCTCTAAGTTATTCCTAAAAGACCATTCCCTAAAGGCAACAGTACAGCAGAACATGCAGTGGTTCCTTTGCATGGGGTGCCGGCAGTCACTCTGCTGGCTCTTGGAGAGGGCCACCTTAGAGAGCCCTTCAGCAGAATCCAGAATTTCCTCCACCCTGCTCCTAAGGAGATGATTAGACCAGAAATATGGGTCTTTATACTGTAGGGAATCTGGCATAGTGCAATTTCAGAGGAAGACTGGAGCTAGACCATTATATTTACTCCCAACACAACAGATCACTCTTTCTTTCCCACATTGCAAAACCAACAGAGTATGGAAGCAAGAAAACAAGAATTACAAGTCACCTGGGACTGTATACAGAAGACAGCAAGCCCTGGGATAAGTCCTCTCTGCATGACTCCAGGCATTGATTATTGTCTGCAATGCTGAGAACATCAACTTGAAAAACATGGTTTTTAACAATTTGCTCCATAGAAGCCTCTGTCACAAGACGTAAAAGCGTCTCAATTACATACACTACACTGGGTGGCACAAATGAGAAGAGAAACCACTGAAAGTAATGAAAAAAACATGCCAGCTCTTACTGAAGCCTGTAATTTGGCTCCAACTCAGGTTATAGGGGGATCAGATGAAGCAAGCAGAGGAGCCTGGCAATAAAAATCATGTCCTGTGGCATCCACAGCTAAACAAATACCACAGCTTGCTCCTACACACCTGTAGCCATCACAGTTTCTTCTCTTGTCTGACTGAGGCTAAATTTCTACTATGGGTATTCATACAAAGCAGCACTTGTTTCTTAATAAGTGCAGCAGGAAAAAGCATATGTGTATCCTTTTTATTTCCTTTTCTACAAGCAACAACAGAGGCCTTTGCCTCCCTTCTTACTTTCATTATTTCCCCCCTTATTTCATATATCTGGTTTAATAAGACCTTCCTTCTTAGGTGGACTTTACTTCAAGTGTTTCTTTTTCTTATTTCTAGTATTACTTCTCACCTCTCAATATTCATGTCTCCTGAGGTCATGAAAGATGATTCCCATGTTAGTTAGGAAATACCACATAATTTCAATTTTACCACGTAATTTCACACCACCACGTAGTTTCAGTTTTCATTTGTGTGGAATTACTTTGATCTTTCCTTCTTCCCACACTTCTCAAAGTCTTGAGATAGGTATCTGTCATTTTGCATAGATCCTATCCATGCCTGCACTGAACTTTTCCAGCATGACCAAAGGCAGAGGTTTCTCATTGTTAATGACTTCAGACCATCTGTGAAGGTCTGATTCATCCCCTTATTGTGCTCTGATTATTCAGCTGGTTTCCACCCTGCAGATAGCTCTTTATGACTGCTTTAATGCAAACTGTTAGTATAGCTAACAGCCAGCACTCCTGTGTTTTGCATTTCACAATTTGACTCACTTTTCAAATGTTTCTGGATGGTAATTGTCTTCCTTTTATGTTCACTCTGTGGGTGTTCCCCAGGACTCTTCTGTCAATTCCTCACTCCTCTTCATCCTTGGCAACCAGCATTTTTATCTCCATTCGTGGCACATGTTATCATTTGTCAGATGACAAACCATTGTATTCCTCTTTTCATTCTTTCTCCTCATGTATATTTGATTTTATCTTTGCTTTCCCCCCCCCCCCCCATTTTTCCATGAATAAAGACTACCCTAATTGATTCACCTGAAAGCATGTATTTTCATAGTTACAGAATCATTTTTTGGGTTGGGTTGGAAAGGATCTTATGATCATCCAGTTCCAACCCCCTGCCATGAGCAGCAACGCCTTACACCAGACCATGTCACCCAAGGCTCTGTCCAGCCTGGCCTTGAACACTGCCAGGGATGGAGCATTTACCACTTCTTTGGGCAACCTGTGCTAGCACCTCAGCACCCTCACAGTAAAGAACTTCTTCCTTTTATCTACCCTGAACTTCCCCTGTGTTAGTTTAAACCCATTACCCCTTGTCTATTGTCATATGGCATAGAGAAACCAGGTCTACCTCTGAACAAGCCAGGATAGGGGACAACAGTGGATAATGCAAATGCAGTTACTGATACCCAGCTTAGCTTATTAAGAGGTAGCTACATGCCTACAAAGCATTGCATCATATATATATATGTATGGACTCATTACGATGTAGATATCCTGTTCAGGCTTCTCCCATCCTCTTGTGGCTCATGTTCCATCACTGATGGTATCTCTGGGTAATATATCTAGCTAAACTACTGCTAACATAGGGCAGTGGAGCAGAAACCAACAGTCTACTTCTTGATGAAGTACTTCCCACAGGCCTCAAACAAGTAATTTAGTCCATCCTGTCACAGTTCTGCATTTTTAGTGAGAGATTAACGCCAGCTAGAATGTTACAGTAAAGATGAGATCATGGATGGTTTAAGTATCAGACAGCTGGGAAAACCTAGGTAAACTATTACACTTGTGGTCACTCAGCACTTGAGCTTCAGTGAGGCTTACTCCCAGCTCAGTTTGGTAGTTAAGGAGACCACACTTGCCAGGCATGTTTCATACTCTTGTTACAGTAAATTGCTGATTGTAGAGTCTGATGTCACGTCTTTAGTTATGCCGTATTAGCAACACCAGTTTCCTTCCAGCTTTGCCTTGTTCTTTTCTTCACCATTGTACAAAACATCTGTGTAATCTCTTCAGTGTAATATTTTTGCCTTCCTGTTTACCTTTTTCACACTTGTTCTCAGTCTATTTATAAGGATTAATTATTCCTGGGCCCTTTGAGATCACTTCCCAAGGACAAAAACTAGCTCAGCGAAACAGCAAGAGCTTCATCAGCTTTGATTGTTGACAATGAATCAGTGAAGAACTCAAAGATACGTAACAGAACAGGTTTCTTCTGGCAAAGGGATGCCTAAGAATGGCACTCAAGTTTCTGTCCCAACTGATTTCTGGGAATAATGTTTTAAAAGATGTATTTCTGGTAGAAATAAACTTAGGTCTACTGAAGGTCAAGGGAGTGGATGTACTGCAGGCTCTGGGAGTCCTGCACTGGGTGAGTCTTCGGTGTAATAACATCAGGTTTGGGGGAAAAACTTCATGGAATATCTGCATTGATCTTAACATATAATTGACAAAGGCCATTTGCCTTGATTTGGACAGTACCATATCCACAAAGACAAATGCATGATCAAGAGAGAGGCACAGTCATTCCTCAGAGAAAAACAGGAAGCCCATAAATTACCTGAAAAATTATGAGATGCTTTTTTAGCTATCTCCATCCTGAGATTTATCATGGAGGTGTAAGAACTAATACAAATCTTATGCCCATTAAATATTCTCAATGTAAAACCTGGAATTAGTAATAGGGATTTTGTCTATTTTCTGTGCCTCCCTTCTCCTGAGGTTAATGTTTTTCCCCTCTCACAGAGTACATACAGAATAAAACAGTAGAGAAACGAGACAATTTGTCCTATGCTTCAGCATGCAGAAATTCAAATGTAGTTTGACTAACAGAAGCTGTTAAATACAAGAAAGAGCCTTTAACCAATGCTAGAAGTAATTTTGTACTACTATTTTGCCATTTCTCTTAGTGTTTTAATATATTCAATTCTCTATAGTACTTACAATTCAGTTAATTCTTAAAACAAGATTAAATTGTCATGGGTTTATTATTATAATTTATTTACAGTCAAAATATCATAGGCAGAAATCCCAGTTACTCCTAGAAGTCATTTCATAGTATACTCACAGCTGGTGGAAATCATCACTCCAAGTGTTAGTTACCAGGTTTAACTGATATAGAAACAGTTTCACTGGTAGAAGCCCAGAATAAAAACTCAACAACATTTGTGGGTTTGTAGAATACACAGGGGCCTTGGTTCTGTGCATTTTTATCCAAGGAAGAAACGGTATTTTGTAGGATTCCCACATAATGCAGTTCTTTTTCTGTATAGATTTCTCACTGGCACATGAACTGAAACTCTATTTTTCAACATTGTGAGGAAAAAAAAAGTAGTGGAACAAAAGCAAATTTAATTTATTACCAATCAGATCAGAGTAGGATAATGAGATATAAACACAAATGTTAAAAACACCTTCCCCTCCAATCAGGCTTAATTTTACTCCTGATATCTGCTCCCCCATGGTCTTCCGTGGATTGCAGGTGGAGATCTGCTCCACCATAGGCTTCCATGGGTTGCAGGACACAGCCTGCCCCACCATGGTCTGCACCACAGCTGCAGGGAAATCCCTGCTTCAGTGCCTGGAGCATTTCCTGCCCCTTCTCCACTGACCTGAGCGTCTGCATAGTTTCTCTCATGTAACCTCACTCTTCTCTCCAGCTGCAATTGCTCTTGCACAGTAACTTTTCCCACTTCTTAAATACATTATGCTAGAGGTGCTACCACTGTTGCTGAGGGGCTCAGCCTTGACCAGCAGTGGGTCCATCTTGGATCCAGCTGCATTGACTGTATTGCACACAGAGGAAGCTCATAGCAGCTTCTCACAGAAACCACTCCTGTATCCCCAAAACCTTGCTGTGCAAACCCAATACAACTACACATGAACTCCTAGCTAAATTCCCGATGCACAACCATCCTAGCAAAAGCATTCACAAGATTGACACTTATTTCTTGCAGTCATGAAAATAAGTGGAAAAAGCATTTCCTAGAAAGGCAGGAAACTCTTAATTTAAAATTATTTTTTAGAAGCTTCAAACTATGTAGAGCAAACCAATTTATTTTAAAGATTATTTTTTCTCTTCCTTCTCCTCAAATTCTACTTCATTACTGCAATAAGTTCTTTACATGCATGTGAGAAAGAAGAGTGGGGAGAGGTAAAGACATGGGACCAACTACAGAAATTCTCTTTTTTTTCATTTTTGAGTTTCTTAATAAATCTCACAAGAAAGGAAAGATACCGCAAAGCATCTGCTAGGGATTCGCTAGATGGAGTAGGCAAATGTTAACCACCTTTATGAGATTTTGGTTCTCAGGAAAAACAATGAGGATATGGAGATTTACCACAGTGTAAGGAATGAGTAGTTATTTTTCCATCAACATCTAGGAACAGTTAGATAGGCTCTGCAATATATAGTGGCAAAGTCAACTTCCTAATATAGTAAATCTTTTTAAATCAGATTGTATTCTGCTGAGTGAATTCCTTGGACTCCCTCTCAAAATGCACAGAAACATTAATGAGCTGAGAGTGCAAGACACAAATCATGCCTGCATCCAGCAAAGGTAGGAAAAGACAGGCAAGAAAAAAGAGCAACTCCCTTGGGAGAGGAAGTGGTAGTTACAGCAACGTTTGAAGGTTATAAAAGAACCGAGATCTAGCAAGGAAACTTTGGGGAGTTATTTTAATTAGCAGCCATACCTGAGTAAAAAAAAAGGTCAGGAAAACTATTATACATATTAGTTACTTCAGAGAAACTTCTTTTTTTTAATATTTAAAATAAGCTAACCCGTTTTGTGAACCAGTGACTAGCACTTAGACAAGAAGAAAGTCCAAGAACAATTGGGTTTAACTCTCCAGAGTAGATCTGTCACAGCCAGAACAGGGCCTATTTTGGCTTACTTATTTTAAGAACAATTTGGTTTTCTCTGAGCAACCCATCAATTTATGTAAGTATGTAACTTATCTTGAAGGTTTTTATAAGTAGAGTGATCAGAAAAGTCAGGAACTCTCAAACCATCAGACATGCATTAATTTCCCTCACTTACATTGGTTTTCTTCCCATGGCTTTCAGCCCCAGACAGTGCAGCAGACATACTGAGATAGCAGCTCTCTCAAATCACACACTAATGAACCCCATTACTTTGACCTTTAAAGCCTTCTTTTTTTGTCTTGGTGACTGAGCACAGCAGAAGGAAGTCTCATTATCCTAGGAGAGAACTGTAGCCCATAAGGACACCGATAAAATAGCAAGGGAGGAGGGAAGGGGAAGATTATAAAACCTACCAAGTGATTTAACTAATCTTTCCCATCAAGAGCTCCCTTATGTCCTCTACAGCTGAAGCTTTGTTACCTCATGAAAGAGGAGAGGTGATCTATACCAGTTTTCTAAAGGGATCCTGTTATGGAAACTAAAACCCTAACAGGACATTTAACTGGGCCACTGTAAAATAGTAGCAAGCTACTAAAGACAATTGCATCTGTCTTTATCAGTGTAATTCGTGTATTTTCTCCTCTAGTAATCTCCTTTGTGTTTAATCCAGTTGTGATGGTAGCAGGAAGTACACTTTTCAGGTGCACAAGCCAGAGATCCAGAGATCTGGTTAAACAATTTGAAAGGCCTAATTTTGGAGACCTGCTACCAGTATAAAGTGATACTAAAAGAGATTTCAGAAGTATATAAATGGACAGTCACAGCAATGGTAAACTGCTGTTATAAAGGGCTAATGTCAGGGAGCTTTCCCTTCACTGCTTTACCCAATAGCTGGATCATTCTCCTCAAACTGAGTATTTCTGAAGGATTATAAGAGTCAGGTAAGCAATACTGAGGCAATACAGACTTATAGCTATGCTATTTGCCTCCTGCTACATACTGATAGATGATTATCACCAGAACAAGACAGGGAGTAAATGCACATTTGCATAATATCCCTCAGCAAATCCTGTGCTGATTCAGCTGCACATTGACTGCAGTCTATAGGGCTTGCTCCCTGCAGAGATGCTGGTCTCACAAATATCCACAGGACTTTGAGCCAAAGGGAAATCCAACACATTATTGAAGAGAATTGCAGATGATAAACAGTAATAAGAGTATTGCCATGTAAAATAGAACCTGAGAAAACAGCACCCCTCTCTGCAGCCTCACTTCCACTTCCCCCCTTAAATGTAAATAATGTTGTTAATTCTGGAGGACTGGTCTTTCACAGTGTAAAATAAATGGAGTTGTGCTATTTTATGGCAAACATGGGTATAACAGAGTGGGGTTTTTTTCAGCCCTGCGTTAGAAAACTTGTAATAAACAACTGCAGGTTCAGTGGTCCTATATTGTGGTACATAGCAAGTGCATACCACTAGGCCTTGAAAGTTACTAAGATTGCTTCATGGGATTATACAGAATCAAACAACATGTCTTAAATTGCTTTCATCCAGCCTAAATATTTGTGCAGCATTTCGTATGCTTACATCCAGTGCTTTGGTGCATTCAATCATGATGTATTACAGTCGAGTTTGTTACTCTTGGCACAAGCTTTGATAGGAAGGCTGTTTAATCCCTGCCTTTGCACTCTCCTGGAATGTTTCTCCTAAAAGGAATTAATTTCAGTGTCAAGCTATTTAGTATGCAAGTCATGACAGTGTCCATAAAAGGCAGTAATTCTACTATCTCACCATGCTGTATTCTAATACATGTGAAATAAAACTAAAAAACAAACAAAAAGCCCCCCAAACCCCATTTTAATATGGTGAGGATTTTGCTTCAGATGAAGTGTTTTGCAAAGCTTTCTGAAGCAAAACAAAAATAACACTGGGAAATCTTGTCTTTGTCCTTTGCAGCAGTTAGCATATCCCATGGCATACCAAATTGTCGTTTTCTGTGCCAGCAGAAGTGCAATTCCCAAGACCATCAGTCATCTATTTTTTGATACCCATGTTGTACTGTGTTATGGTATATAAACAGGATTATTCATTTTGTCATGAATTTGCCACAAAGCTATGACTTAGGCCTTGCAGAATTGCGCGTTTAGAAGAAATGCATTGAATTAAACAAGAGGCAGATAGATAAACACTATCCACAACTGTTTCTACCCTGCTTTAAAAATCCAGGTAGGTTTGGGTCCAAATGCAAAACAGCAATTTCCTTACGTGTTCAATGTGCTTTGGCTGTTTAGTACAATACATACCATGTCTTGATGTCCTCGATACAAGAAGGACATGGAACTGTTGGAGCAAGTCCAGAGGAGGCTACGAGGGTGATCGGGGGCTGGAGCACCTCCCGTATGAAGACAGGCTGAGAACATTGGGGCTGTTCAGCCTGGAGAATAGAAGCTGCATGGAGACCTCAGAGCAGCTTCCAGTGTCTGAAGGGGGCTACAAGGGATGCTGGAGAGGGACTCTTCATCAGGGACTGTAGTGATAGGACAAGGGGTGATGGGTTCAAACTGAAACAGGGGCGGTTCAGGTTGGATGTAAGGAAGAAGTTCTTCCCTGTTAGGGTGCTGAGGTGCTGGCACAGGTTGCCCAAAGAAGTGGTGAATGCTCCCATTCCTGGCAGTGTTCAAGGCCAGGTTGGACACAGGGGCCTTGGGTAACATGGTGAGGTATCCTTGTCCATGGCAGGGAGTTGGAACTGGATTATCTCAAGGTCCTTTCCAACCCCAGCCAGTCTGTGCTTCAGTGTGCATAGATGGAAAAAGTGCTGCTATCCAGAATCATTAATTAAGTAAGAATTATTCTTTTGCTTAGGAAAGGAGAGAATCAGAGCTGTTGGATAAGTAACATACAGATTAAGGAGTTAGAAGTTTGCTTCTAGCTCTGTTACAGTTTTTTCTGTGATGGTGTATTTGTTTATCAGAATTTTGTTTGGGTTTTTTTCCTTCCCTAAAAACAAAATGAGAGCAACAACTCTTTTAAACACATGTTTAGGGTTTTTTTAATATTTCATAATATTTGTGGAGCATATTGACCAAAAAACCCTGAGAAAAACAATTAAAGATACAAAATCCCATTAGCAACATTCAAAGTGAAAGCAGCCAAGAGTACATTACAATTTCAAATCACAAAAGATAATAGTTTTGTTTTTTAATGCATGAAAAGTTATGTAAATGGGAGGTTTAGAGTTAAAAATGGAAGAAGTCAGGACCCAATTTGAATGGAATCATCTGCACAGCACAGTGTTACTTCAGTGATTCATGGTCCCACTGTGAGTAGCTGGTACTCTGCCTGAATGCATAATTTGATGCTATCAGTCAAAGCAACATTCTGGCCTGATAATTTCTTATTTTGTCATGGCTTTTCATGCTGTGGAGTTGCGTATAACTGTGATTCCTGAAGATGTAATCAGTGTGAATGGAGAGAGAACCCTAATTTCTCTATGCACATAATTTTCCAAAAGAGGCTTTATAAAGAATATCTTAAAATAACCAAGTAATGGATTCAAAAGGTGGGGCATGATTTAAATATCTGTGGTTTAGCCATGTACACAGTCAAGAAACAGATTTGCCTAACAGCAAATAAATTTCTTCTGCATATGGATATAACACAAAGCCTAAAAAAATAGTAAGTGCTGAGCAGGGAATTGTTTCAACAGTCCAGAAGTGATTTTCAATAGCTCAGTGTTATGTTAACATCCATCTTATCTAATTACAAGTATCACGGTTTTCAGCACAACCTGCTATCTTCCAGAGAAAATAAATGCTGGCAGCTTCTCAGTGGCAAGGAGTAGGTCAAGAGCTTCTAATGAAAAGCTGCTAGTGACCAAGTCAGGGTGTTAGACTTTTAACTCCCATGTAGGCAAAGCTGTTGATGTTTCTGGCACTTACAGGACAAGAACCATGAGGCTTCAGATACTTTTTGGTAGAAGCCATGTCTCACCCAGGTGCTCCTGACCTCCTGTACCTCTTTTCTTCAAAAGCAGAAAGATAGTTTACCCCTCTCTAGGGTGAGCTGCAGTAACAGATCACAGAGCAGCTGATTCAAACAAACGATACAAAGGTCAAGAGTCTAATGATACTCCATATTGTTTTTAAAGGAAATGCAGTTTTAAGCAGCATTATATTTGAGCAGGGTTGCAGTACATGCTTTCCCCACATGAGCCACTAATATGTAGATATTAAGATTAGGGCAGCAGATTGCAAATACTCTGGTTACAGATTTTTCCAGGAAGGTTGGGGTTTTTTCCCCTCTCCCCAAAACTATGTGAAAGCACCACCTTCCATAAACATTCTTGTTAAAAAAAGTTCCAAATTAGATATATTTTAAGGAAAAAGAATTGGCAAGTTTGTATAAAATGGTTTTCCATTTTCAAGCATTTATTATTAGATGGGTTTTAAAAGGATTGAGACAAAATAGCCACCAACCCAAAAAAAACCACCACCCAGAAGACCCCACAAACCAGCAACAACCCACAAGTCAATCTTGGAGTGAAACAGTTTGATTTTAGGGCTTGAGGAAAAACAATTAAAAGCATCAAAAACTCTTCACCACTTAAGTCTGATAATTACAAGATGATTTCACTCCAGTTGTTAGCAGGTAATACTGAGTCACTTTTAGCTCTATAATCACCAGCAAACTGCAGGAGCTTTCTCTTCCTTCTCCACCCCCTGCCAGCTCAAAACACTTGCTCCCAGAAAATTCTGGGTTTCTCAGCCAGCCATGCTCTTGTCTCCCTCACTCTACTTCTCCAAGTGCTTCCGCATAGAAACTCTTCCCTTCCAGAACTGTAGTGACAGACAAGGGGTGATGGGTTCAAACTGAAACAGGGGAAGTTCAGGTTAGATATAAGGCAGAAGTTCTTCCCTGTGAGGGTGCTGAGGCACTGGCACAGGCTGCGCAAAGTGTGGTAAATGCCCCATCCCTGGCAGTGTTCAAGGCCAGGTTGAACAGAGCCTTGGGTGACATGGTGTAGTGTGAGGTGTCCCTGCCCGTGGCAGGGGGTTGGAACTAGATAATCTTAAGGTCCTTTCCAACCCAACCCATTCTGTTATTCTATGATTTCCCGGAAAGGAGATTTATGGTGGAATCCTTAGAAGCCTTCTCCAACACAGGCCCCCATCCCCACAGCCACAGGCCAGAGTGGTGGTTCAGGCCAGGCAGGGCTTGGGAATCTGCCTACTTCAAGTGCACAAAGGCCAGGGTCTGACACCAGGCTGCATCTGACCAGTAACTAGCATACATTGTTCCTTGGTGGTTTGGTTTCAAAAGCAAAGTAAGCTCAGAATAAAATAGGAACCAAAACCTGTAAAATTACCCACTGTATCTTTGCAGACCTAGTTTCCTCCTCTAAGCCCCTTTCATTTTAATACCACAGGGACCCTCAGGTTTCCAGCACACTCTGCACTGTCTCCCCTCTCCTATACATTCCTAGAAAACATATTTCCATATTTTTCAGTTACCTATGCACTGCTCTGCTCTTCCTGACAGGACACACATGCACCAAGGACCTACTCTGCATCAGGCACATCCAGAGGAATCTCTCCCTCCAAACGTACCACCAAAGGTAAACAAGCACCTTTCTTACTAGTATAGAGATTACATAAGAAAATGCAAGCAACTTTGAAAAACAAACAAAATGCCTTGAAACAACCATACAAAAAACCCCTGGCACTGTCATACAAGAACTGTGCATTTTCAACTTAAATCCAGCTCACTACCACCACGCGTTTCCTATGTTCCGGTGACTTTCAGAGTGAAGCCAGGTATCTGATGATTTCCACCAGGAGAAGGGATCCTCAGCCAACATGACAGCCCAGCTTGTGCCTATGACCATAATATCTCTTCTGGGTATGAAGGAGCACAGCACCAGCTGACAAGCTTGAGAATTATATGCAGCTGCTTATAGGCTTATAAGCCTATCTGCACATAAGCACATCCAAATTGTGAGTAGAATCCATGACCACCTCTCCTGAGGACCTCTCCAATTCTTCTGCAGTGAGGTGTCTTTAGTCAGCTGCTGGCAACAATTCAGTCTGATTGCAGTTAAATAAAAGACATGCAAATGTGCTTAATTACAGAGCAGAGCAGTGCTGAGCAAAAGAATACCTCAGTGGAAACATGTTATTCAGATAAAATCCAGAACTACAACTCAAACTTTTTAATCCCCACCAAGCACCCTGCAACTACATCCTTAAATGTTAATTTATGAAAACTTGTGTTTACATTTTAAATACAAATTTGTATTAATGATCTATTTGGGATTAATACAGTGTGTGAACACTTGCCACTTCATTCCTTATTCAAGGAATTTTTATTCCCAGAACATAGATCAAACAAAGTGGGCTTGTTGGCTCCTTTTTCACTGTGGTAGAGTTAGTCTTTCAACTGAAATCTTCATAGAGCAGACAATCATCGCTAATGGAAATAATACAGAAACTAAAATTAGTGCCTCATTATTCAGAAAGTTTTTAATATTCTTCCCTGTGCCGCATTAAATTGAGTTGTGGAATGATTAGATTATTCTGTGGAATATCAGAGCCAATTACTGCTTCACTGTACAAGAGGTATTAAATTATACATGGATTTTAGCCTTTTGAAATAGTCAGTTTGTGGTTTCCTCCCCACTCCTCCAAGCTTGCTCTAGGCCACAGTGTTTTTAGGCACAGACTTCCCTAAAAATAGTTAGTTTTTCCAGCCACAAATATTCTAACATTGGTAAAGGCATGGGGGTTTTGTAAATACTTTGGAGTTACTTCTGAAAGCAGCATACAATATATGGTTGTTCTACAAAAGATACATGAGGGAAAACCACTTCTGGAGTTTTTAAGAGTAGACTTCATGTGACTGCTAAAGCTCAGAGTTACTGGAGTTTGTTAGCACTCTGCAGCCAAACTGCTCCAGTGTCCTAAACAATCTAGTTACTTTCACATTTCTGGTGTTCTGAAACTCGGGATTGAATACGCAAGTTATGCAATAAAATATAGTAAAATCCAAAAATGAAAATTGTTGTAGGTATGACAGCCGAAATGAAGATGAGAACACACAAATCTTTATCCTTCTGTCATCTGCAAGAAATCAGGTGAGATAAATGGAAGACTCCTAGTAATTTTATGCATTTGCAGTGCTGTGTAACTCAGCCGAGGCAGGCCATCACTGAGGAAGAGGATGCTGTCTCAGGTGGGGAATAGAGAGCTTAAAAACAATCAGCATCTGCTTTAGAAACACAGGTTTCAGAGCAAATATGTGCAGTGGCATGAAATTTCATTTTCTCTTCAGCACCAATGACAATTATTTTAGCAGTTGAGAACCCTTGGACACTACAATAAGACAAAACAACAGTCCTACTTTCACAGACCAAAAGCCTGTAGGTGAATTATATGCTAGCCCTAAGAAACTGCAGGGTAAATTATCCCTGTGTTATGATAGTAGTCCCAAGGTTGCTGTAAGAGAGAATTTTTTCACTTTGATACAAGGTACTTTGAGGAAAAATTTGTTCCCCAAAAGACAAGTCAAGAAATTAGTTTTCCTTTGACCTCTGTCACAAAATCCTTGGAGGCAAGTCCTCATAATGACCTCATAATCATAATGAGCTCATAGTGACCTCATAATTAAATCAAAGCAAATGTGTTCCCTCTATAAACTCTATGGGACTCTGTATATAGACATTTGCCAGTGGTGAAGGACTTACTGTGAGACTACACCTACTGTGTGGTAGCCCTGAAAACTGGTGTTAAGTTTTGCTTGGCTTGTCTTCACTCTAGACAGCTAGGTTACATTATTCCTTCAGCATTCAAGACAGAGTCCAGTCTGATTGTAGCTTCTCTCATACTCAGACTACAGCATTTTCTATTTCTCCAGTTTTGTGACTGATCGTTTTGTTCTTGCTTGTGGATAACTATACATGATGCAGCCAAAAATCGTTTTGCTTACATCATCGCTTCCTCTCCACATATCCTTTGCTTTGTACTCCTATATGTAGCACATGGTGTATTCAAATTTCTGTTCACCGCAGATTTTTGTCACAACCCTGTAATTTTGACCTAATCTTTTTCTCTCTTAAATGTTCTCCCTTCATTTCACTCCTCTTACTACTTCTGCTCTGTATTATCTCCCCATGCCTGAAATGTCTCCTGCAATTGTTAGAACCTGCTCACTCCTGTTTTACTCACTTGTAATGACTGTGAAGACACTCCTAATGAGTTTTTTCTGTATTTTAATTTTCCAGTCATCAAACTAAGTACATGTATTACATTTAATCTCTGATTAAATCCCAGAGTCTGTGTTTTGTGGAGCTTTTGTCTCAAGCATCCAAAACACTAATGGAGGTACAACAAAGAAAAAGTTGTTCCCTATAGTTGAATACTTATATAGAGGATGTGTGATTGATGATATATTTTATTTCTCTGACACTTATGGATAATGAATGTTTCATGGTCAGTAAGTTCTGGAACAAGAAAAAAAGGTTATTAGAATTCTTTAAAACTTTGGGTTTGGGTTTTTGTGGGGGTTTTGTTTGGTTTTTTAAATTCTCATTCTCACTTCCAATGGGACATCTGAACCTGATGTTAATCTCAAAACCAAACGTAAGGCTGAAGGATGTGCATATATTCATGGCAAGAGATCATATATGAGAGATTATATGTAAGGAAGAAGTTCTTCCCTGTGAGGGTGCTGAGGTGCTGGCACAGGGTGCCCAGAGAAGCTGTGACTGCCCCATCCCTGGCAGTGTTCAAGGCCAGGTTGGACACAGGGGCTTGGAGCAACCTGCTCTAGTGGAAGGTGTCCCTGCCCGTGGCAGGGGGTTGGAACTGAATGAGCTTTAAGGTACCTTCCAGCTCAAACTCTTTCTATGCTTATAATTCAGCCACTTGTAGTACAAATGGCAACAGGAGACACATGCCAGTCAGTATTAGGCAGGCCACTTTCCTGAAGCTGAGACATTCAGAGATCCTGTCTTGTAAGGAAAAGCCATACAGTCCACTGAGTTTGAATTTTGCAATTTCACTACTACTAGAAGGCAAGAAGAGAAAGGAAAAGGAAAAAACCCACACCAAAACAGAAATGTAAGATATGTTCCAAAATGTATAATTTCTGACCTATTAATTAGCTGAGTAATCTATAACTACCAGTAAAGAGGAAGAAATCACTGAAACAAAACCACTAACAATGCCGCTTAATAAATACTACTTAACCTCTAACAAAACCACTTAACAGTAACCTGCACATCTAAATAATTATGAACCCTATTTCAAAACATTAATCAAGTCTCCAAATTACAAGTATCCTGACAGACTTCATACTGTTACAAGCTAATAGTACAGATGGGATTTAAAATCATTTTAGTACAACAGAAGAAAAATTTGTCAACATTCTTCAAAAATCTCTTCCCATTTTCAGGGAATGGATTTAGTCAGCGTTTCTTGTCTTGTTTTTTATCCTCTAATCCAAGTAATAACAGGTCTTGCCTTTATTTGCTCTATCCTAACACAGCAGTTTCAGCCCCGATCCAGTAATGTCTTGACACCACATTGTTTAGCTGGAGATTTTTATAAGTTCTAACTTGTCATGACTATCATGGATGCTGCACTGCTAGAAGGTCCAAAAAGTGGAACAGAAACACATAATGGTATCACTCATTTGCTTTACTGCTCCAGCTCGCACCTCCTGAACTGCTTATTCTCAGCTTCCTCACTTGTCTGTTATAACAGACACTTGGTTTATCCCAGTCTGTGCAATGACCCCCTGCATTTTTCACTTGGAGAACCTGTGAAATCCACTTCTATCCCAGGTGGGGTTCACCAGAGAAGTGTTTCTTTTGAGCATTAATATTTTGCATAGCCTCATTTCCTGTTAACAGCACATGAAGTCTTCATAGCTGAATTCACCACAAGAATAGCAGATGCCATCAAGGACTTGACATTTCTTAGTCAAATACTTGTATTTTAATCAGGTGTGCTTCCAGTGGCAGGACTTTGGAATCTTGCCAGATATACTGCCTGAAACTAGAGGCTAGCAATGTGCTTCACTGTATTTCAGAACACTGGAACTGCTCAGTTCTATGTGACCAATATAAAATCTTTCGGCAGCCTTTATGTGTAGTATGTCTTAAATGGTTTGAGTCAGGCACCTTGTCCCTATCCCTACACACAGTGTTACTGCAGTCAATTTGTGTTCTTTCCTCTGTTTAGCTTTGCAGGTGTTCCCCTCTTTCTGGACCAAAGCATCTACTGCATAAACATGCATTAGTGTTCTTTCTCCTTTGGAGCCTGCAAATTATCAGGCAACAACTGATGAGCTTCACTGTGGGGTTTACAGTCATTTTGAACAAGATGCCATATCCACTTCCACAGGAGATGTTCCTTATCATAATTAAGAGAGCTCAGCATACACATATCTAACACAGTACCTGTCAGCCTGGATGACCTGGCAGTAAGTTACAGTTCTGTTTACCAAATACATGTTTGTTTCATTGCTGCTGTAACTTTTAATGAATTTCTCATAATGTATTCATATACAGAACTTGAGCATCTGCACTCTTCCATCTAACTAACAGAATTGAGTGAAAAAGCCACAAACAGAAATGAAATTTGACTATCAATGAGATTGATTTCCTTAGTGTTTAAAATCTATACTACTTATTGGACAAAATTCAATGTATATTAGGATATAAAACATGCATATAATTGGCCTCATTCTAAACTCATTAAGGAATTAGCACAGTTGAAGTCTGAAGTGAAACCTCCAAAAGGAATCAGAACCCTTATTTCAAGCTATCTTTTAAAGGGAGGAAAATATCACGATGAGGGAAAAAGGGAGTAAGACCGTTCTCTTGATATCTTGAGGGAAACTGATCACAGTGAACAATTAAGTTTTACCACTCCAGATGCACACAGATAATGTACGTCCTGTTGCAAATACTCCATTACAGATTTTGCAAGGAAATTACTTCATGTGACCTCTGGTACAAGCAACAGACCAGCATTAATTCACTGGTCAGGAATGTAGCATTATACAATGTGGGACTAAAGTAGGAAGAATCAGGTGTTCCCTTTCACCTTTTAAATTCTGAGAACCCTGTAGGCAAACCTTACTGAAGTGGCACTGTCTTGTAAATCAATCTTGTACTACAAGTAACTGCATGGGTTTTTTTCCAAACCCATGTAAGCCAAAGTCAGAACAGTAAAACAAAGCAGCTATACCACATCTTATATAATTTTAAGGTGTATATCCATTCTTGCTAGAAACTGGACTGAGAAAAATCAGCATCTTATCTTAAGCTACTGAAAGGCTTGAAAAGTTAACCATTGAGAGGTCTATGATTGGTCACAGTGACCCAAGAATGTCAGTCTAACACAATTCCCTTGGCTGCATGACTTCCCTGCTGTTCCTAAGAAAATACATTTGTAAAAACCTCTTTTAAGTAACTCCATATTTTTTGCACTGATATATATGGGTTCATCCCAAAAGGCCAGTTACAAACTAAATCAAATATTGTATTCAGGTAAAATGTTCTTATAGCCCCATTAGAATGAAATCAAGTGATCTGAACAAAGCCAGTTTTGACATATCATTAACTGCTTTCCTTGGGATTTCCACAATCTAGTCCAACAGACTAAATCTGAACTAGGATTATCTAGGTTTGAACTATGATGATGACACAAGTGGAAGCTGCTGTGATGTCACACTTGTTTCTCATCTCAAAAAAAACCAAAACAACTAAACCAAATATATTTGAGGTGAAGGCATCTATTAGGTCAGTGAATTGTATTTCTTTTCCCTGGTCCTCCTCGCTCTGAATCACATCATGCCCAGCCACCAGCTGAAATTGACTTTTCATGCCGTGATCCCTGAAGCAATAAGAAATGTGCTTCACCATAGCATCTGTGGTTCCAGCATGTACACATAACTGAAGGGACAAGGTCATTGATTAGACTGAATAGCCCAGACCTGATAGCAGGTATTTATCTGATACCTGATACCAGAGCACGTGAATAAGGTACTAGAATAAAAAACCTATTTACACTGTTTGCTCACATTTGGTGGTTTGAAGATTAGTTTTGCTGAATAAAAATAGCTAAGCCAAAACCAGAGCTGAAGTACAATAATATTGCTTTCAAAGTTTGAAAGAAACACATTGACAAGTCATTAATTTCAGCCCTTATCTCTGGGTAGGTGTGGAAGCAGTAATTTGAATCGCTCTTATCTGGTTTTCCACAATCACAGATAACCAACTGGAATTATGTTGTGTGCCCTTATCAAACTAGTTTGTAAAAAGTCACAGTACTGCAAGTCAAGTCTCAAGCTGGAAACTGGGAAACATTTGAATGTATTCACAGTCGCAATCTTTTAGCTCTTCTGCACCCTGTTTACTTCTCTACACTAAACCAGCTGTACTGTTCTCAGCTGTTCTCATCAGCCAGGATCTTGCTTGCTGGCACCACTGCAGTTCCAGGCTGAGCAAGCCCTTCTGGACTGTGGCAGATTAGATGTACTCAGTATTCAAGCTAAGGTCTCATCAAAACACCATACTCAGGAAATAATTGTCTTGAAGTAGCTCTAAGATTGGCTTTGCCCTTTTAATGACCCTAACACATGGGTAGTTTATAGTTAGGTCCTTAGGAATGAGCTTTTAAAATCAATACTTCAAAGCTGGCCAAGTCAGCACTGAGTAGCTCTTACTACTAGTTTCTTGGTGCTAGTTTCTTGGAGCTGACACTTTGCCAGCTATTTTTCTGGCCACGTAGCCATTATATTCTAGTGCACGTTGGTTTAGCAACGTGGGAAAATTTACACTAACCATATGGTTTGTGTTCCCTGAATGAAATAAAGTTGTTGCCCACTTTCTCAGAGCTATACATTTCTCAGGAAGAGAAAGTTTAACTATACCCTTTCATCAGAACTACTTTACAGTAAGGCAGAAATTATTGTGCTGCAATAATAAATTAAAATTAGCTGAGAACATTATTAGACACTCAAATTCACTAAAAGCTTGGAGCGTGTGGCTTTGTTCTTCTCTAAATGTGCAAAACCTGTGTTTAATCATGACATTTTACATCTCAGAACTTCTACTATGTGGTTTATTTAGGAAGTGCTGGTTCCCTTCAGAGTTTCAAGAATTTTGCTTCAGTAATTATGGTTGCATGTGCCTTTCCTGCAGTTATAAGATTCACGTTCCATGGGGGGAAATGCATTTTTTCATCTTCAGACACTAACTCATCTCAATAGAAGAAGTCTTTCTGGTCTCAGTGTGGTGGGGTTTGCATTCTGTTTCACATCACACGATGCTTTCCTCCATGGAAGTTTTTCTTTTCTTCTGTAAGTTTGCTCCCTTGAGGCCAACAAGAGCCAGGTCTCCCAGTTTCTGGTCAGTTTTTCATCTTAAACAGTTCGATAAGATGTGGGAGACCATCTCTTCTGAGCATAATTTATGCCATGTAAATACAGAAAGAGGCTAACGTTTTTAGGATTTTCAGCGGTGTATTAAAGATAACCTTTATAAAACCATTTCACTGATTGTGGCCATGTAGGGATCTTAGGGATATTATTCATTTTAGAAAATATTATAATAAGAAATTATTATTTAATAGAAGCTTAAATATGCTTAGACCTGGTTTGATGATTTAGAAAGAAACAGCTTTTAGTGGAACATCTTTGATGTTCTGTGGTCTGCTGTTAGACCCAGCGTTTTAGAGTCTAGCAGAAAATAGCTCCAAAAGCTTTCAGGCTGATTGTTTCAGGGTATCTCTACACAGAACTGCTGCAGAGTTTTGAAGTTTCTCTTTTTGAAATTACAGTTCTTATTCCTAGAGAAAACAAAGTTTTATTTGATTAATTTATGGATTATTATCCACAAACTGAGACTTCTATATTTCATATTTTTCATGGGAACAGAAATATCTTCCTAGCTGCAATTTCTGCTAGCCTTATTGTGATAAAATTGCTAAGGTAAAGATTTCACTGTTCTGGGTGTTGCATTAACGTTTAGAAGACATATTACCTACCCTCCACAGTTAGGAATTTCTATAGATACACCAGATAAAGGAAATACTATTCTTCTATAATACAGATGAAGAAATGCTATACAAAAACCTGAGGTAACTCTTAGATGGAGGAAATAATTATAATTCTATTTATTTCTGTAGTATTTCACTGATTGAGACCTTCTGGCCATCATTTTCTGTGGCCAACAGATGTGCAACATGGATGACAACAGACTCAGGACCTTCTGGAGACCTTTGCACAGAAGTCATGCCTTTTGGTTAAATGGTGGAGGAACTTGTATAATATTTCTTTAATCACTATTGTACTGTATTGGAGTAGATGAAGATACTACTGCAGCATTCTACAGCTACAGAAAAAAGCAACTAACCATTGATTGTGTTTCTAGGCTCGCCTGATGGGCTTATTTTAAGTTCTGAGTGTCTACACAATTTTTATGACTACTGAAGTAGTTACAAGTCATTAAAATGAAAAATAATTGGATTTACTTCTCATGGATTTGGCTCCTGAGCTTTTCTGTACCAAAACTATATTTAAAGAAAAGCAAAATATTTAGGCTACAGATAGGTTCCAACAATAAAGTTCAAACAGTTCTGCAGATTTCTTGCGAGCCTGGGAATTTAAGCATTTTTGGTTGGAGATCATCCCTACATCCCATCTTTGCCTGACATTTTCCTTTAATCAGGTGGGGTTTTTGTTACTAAGAGTGTCTACTGTTTTGCAAAAGTATCCATGACAACAGCTAATTTAGGAAATATTTTGATTATGTAATGTAGTCTCATGGCTAATATCCTGTAACATTATTGGGACAATAGCAATTTTTGGCATAAAAGGGTTATTCCTGTGTAGTACCACTTGCAGTGAGGACAACAATAGTGGAAAACAAAATGTGTAGGAGCTTGATCTCTACACAAAGTCACGCTGTGGGATGCAGCATAGCTGCCTGTCCATCACAGAATGCACCATGCTTTGGGAGAGCAGGCCCCTTCTGCAGGTGATATGGAGGGGAATCATAGAATCACAGAATGGTTTGGGTTGGAAAGGACCTTAAGATCATCTAGTTCCAACCCCACTGCCATGGGCAGGGGCACTTCACACTAGACCATGTCGCCCAAGGCTCTGTCCAACCTGGCCTTGAACACTGCCAGGGTGGAGCATTTACCACATCTTTGGGCACCCTGTTCCAGTGTCTCACTTTTCCTTATATCTAACCTGAACTTCCCCTGTCTCAGTTTGAACCCATCACCCCTTGTCCTATCGCTGCAGTCCCTAATGAAGAGTCCCCCTCCAGCAGCCTTGTAGCCCCTTTCAGACACTGGAAGCTGCTCTGAGGTCTCCATGCAGCTTCTCTTCTCCAGGCTGAACAGCCCCAACTTTCTCAGCCTGTCTTTGTATGGGAGGTGCTCCAGCCCCTGAGCATCCTCATTGGCCTCCTCTCAGCTTGCTCCAACAGCTCAATGTCTTTCTTTCTTTGAGGAAATCATGCAGAGGCAATAATGTTAATTCTTTTATTTACCAGTAATACATCATTGTGCACTTTTGGCCTCCTCTCAGCTTGCTCCAACAGCTCAATGTCTTTCTTTCTTTGAGGAAATCATGCAGGGGGCAATAATGTTAGTTCTTTTATTTACCAGTAATACATCATTGTGGAGGCAATAATGTTAATTCTTTTATTTACCAGTAATACATCATTGTGCACTTTCTATAATAGATTACCTTAGGCCTGACAAGGCTAATTGCATTTTTGCAGTCTGGCCCTTATTTACCACTAACTCAGCAGCTCATTGTAGATTAAAGACCCTGTTCTGACGTTTATGGATAACTTAATAAAACGAGCTGTGATCCTTGTTGGGAGTTTAGTTTATCCTAAGTAGCAGATGGCACATGGCTTCAACGGATAAGGTACGTTTTGGGGCTGTCTTATCCACTAGCAAGAAAGTTACTTAACCTGCTTTCCTGGAGCTCCTTATTTGCCCAGGCAATAAGACAGAATAAATCAAGTGCCCTTCTAGTTTGCCAGCATCACTAGAAAACATCCTTCCTTTCCTGTCAGAATTAACGCATGGGACAAAGCAGAACCTTTCTTTGCTGCAAGAAAGCCTAGCCTGAAGCAGTATTTTGCATATTTAGCTTTGAAAGTAGTGTAAATAAAGAGGCTATTTGTGACTTAAGAGCTTTATCTCCAACAGAGAATAACATTAATTATATCAAAGTTACTGTACAAGTAGCTTCAGGATTCACTTCTGCACCAAAGGGTTAATAAATGAGATTCTGTTTTGCTATTGCTGAACCTTCATCTAACAGTTCAAGGCAAAGTCCATTAATTAAAAGGGAACTATTCCCACTGCATGGTTTATTTAGAATGGTTTATTTTTATGACACCTACATCCTGCACATGAGATAGGAGGATGTCTGCATAGGTCAGTGACTGTAGATGTCAGAGATAAAAACGGATCAGTATACATGGTTCTGACACAGAAACAAAAGGGGGAGAAAAAAACCGGAACTTAAGGAGCCTTGAAGCTCAGAGTGAAGAAGGTTGAAACTAGGCTTTGTTTGGAGTCACTCATGTGGAATATCCTACAACTGTAGGAATTCAATTTATAATGCTTTCCTCTATATTAGAGAGTAGGGTTCACTGTGATTGTGACAATGAGATGCCTGGGCTCTGTCTTATGGTTGTATACCATCTGAACAACAAAAGTAATGTAGGTACGAGACATCTTGTAGCACATACGACTTTTGCTTTGCCTTTTTTCTGGCTGAAGATGCAAACAGCACATAACTTGCAGAAGGCAAGGCTGGGGTACATTAAGCACTAACTTTATGACACAATATTGCAAGATAAGATAGATTTTTTACTGCCATAGGTAAGAATATGAGTCTATCTTCTAGCTGTGGCTGCACATTCTCTAACACACAGTCTAGCAGGAGATGAGAGATACCGAATTCTGTAATCTTCTGGTGATTTCAGTTGCACAGCATCCTTGAAAACTGAATTTTCTCCTCCTGCAAGACAGTGGCATTTCCCTGCACATAGACAAGTCAGCACTTCAGCCCAGGATACATAAAGCTTTTTCTGGGACTGTGCTTTCTCCTTGTTCCAGTAACTGCTGAAATGTGACCATCCTTAGGTGAGTTGTAGTGGTCACTATTTTAGGGATTGGGAGACAAAGCTGAACTTTATAGTTTTCTGTATTTGGAATGGTTTATTTTTAATGACATCTACATCCTGCACATAAGAAAGAGGATATCTGCATAGGTCAGAGATAAAAATGCATCATTTTTAGCCAGGCATATACTGGAAATAAAACTGCCTCTTTCCTATCTTTACCATAAACCGGTTTATAGATAGAGAATATTAGACAGTTTGTATAGAAACACCGTATGGATTCTTAGTCCTCAATACTCTCCTGAATTTTATGTAGTGATTAAAAGTTAGTTGACCAGCTTTCAATGCATTAACTCAAACTGGCTCTTTCCGTTTTGCTTTCCAAAATACTCCTCCTTTCTACTTTCTGAAATATCCCTGCACACATCCCCACAAGGACAATGTTATGTGTCACTCAGCCAAGTGGACCATGATAGAGAGGCATCCAGTCCCTGAGGGAATCAGCCATTCTAGAGATATCTATCATAGGCCAGAGGCTGGGAAGCGCACGGATGGTGTTTGATTGTTTGGCTTTGTCCAATTCACCACCAGCGATGCCATGAGCAAGCAGGTCAGGTTTGCCCTCATCACTTGGATTAGGGAGGATGTCAGCAGCCTGCAGAGAGCCAAAACTGGGACCAACAAGACTCTGGTAAAAACAAAAACCAAAAAACTGGCTGTGCTTAAACCACAACAGTTCTTTGGTTCTCTTCTAATGGAAGATCACCATTAAAATCTTTACTTGTCTACAAATTATCAAGCATTTGATTAATGTGTATAATTTTCCTTTTCAAATTAGACTTCTTATGGTAAAAAACCCACAACCAAAATAAGGTTTATTGTACCCATCTATTTTGTGGACAAATAGATAAATGATGTTGAAAATCTTACAGCTTCCATACACAAATGCAAATAGACATCCCTGCAAATAGACATTGGGCATCCCTTGGACAGCCAAGGCAACCAGAACCATATTTTTGAATACAGATAGGAACTGATTTCCAGAGGTACAAGCAACAGGGCAACACACACGTAGAATCATAGAATGATTTGGGTTTGAAGGACCTTAAGATCCTCCAGTTCCAAACCCCTGCCATGGGCAGGGACACCTCACACTAGACCAGGTTGCTCCAAGCCCCTGTGTCCAACCTGGCCTTGAACACTGCCAGGGATGGGGCAGCCACAGCTTCCCTGGGCACCCTGTGCCAGCGCCTCAGCACCCTCACAGGGAAGAACTTCTGCCTTATATCCAACCTGAACTTCCCCTGTTTCAGTTTGAACTCATCACCCCTTGTCCTAGTGCTATTGTCCCTGATGAGAAGCCTCTCTCCAGCATCCTTGTAGGCCTCCTTCAGATGCTGGAAGGCTTCTATGATGTCTCCACATGTCTTTGAAGATCTGAGCCTAAATTAACCAGTGCCCCAGAGGTGGCAATACTGGCATCTGAAACATCCATAGCACAAGCTAAAGTCCTATACAGCCACTCGAAACAGTGCTCTGTGCTGGCAGACAGCCTTCCTAACACTGACAGTTGCCTTTAAACACCACCTTATACGCTCTGCCAAGAGCAAGACTGAAGCCAAGAGCAGATGGGAAATGATTTTGCTAAATTCTCAAGCTGGGAGTATCTGTGCTGAAACTACTCAATTGCTTTGATCATCTTTTCTACCCCATGTCAAATTTAACAGACTTGAGAGTGCACTGTGAATGAAATACTGGGAGTCTTGAATCTAAACTCTACTCCTTTTTCAGGTGACAATATTTAAACCTAATTGCCCCTTATTCAGGAACCCAAGCAAACGTTGGACCTATTTACATATTCATTCCAAACCTTATGCAGTAAGGGAAATGGTGATTTATTCCATTAGCTGAAGCAGCCAGAAAGGGAACATCCAGAGGGGAACAGAAACTGGTTTCATTGCCTCTATTAGCCATCTGGCAATTGAATAGACCTTGAACGTGGTTGGTCAGAGACAATAGAAGAGTCTGAGGGGCCACTGCCCAAATGCTTATCAAATCCCAGGGGCTGAGAAGTGGGGCCACATCCCTTTTGCTCTTCTCCTTGGGATCGTCTCTCTGTAACCCTCTGCTGAAACAGCTGGGGAAGTTACAGAAATTGCCTCTGCCTGAGCAGAGAAAGGTAAGAGATGAAGGGAGCGAGGAGGGGAGAGCAGTGGGAACCACAGTGGAGGAGGGCTCGCACTCCAAAGGAGCTGGCACAGTTTTGTGAAGCTGAATTGAATCAAAAGGCTGATGCTGTCCCAGCTTGGGCTAGCTCTTATGAGGGAGAAACACCCCTGAACATCCACCACATTACCATCACCATTTCAGCTGCAGAGGGCTCCCAGTGCTGAAGATGGGGGTGAAGTTCCGTCAGCTTCATTCATGCCCTTCTTCAGCTGTCATTTTAACTTGTATAAACTTGAAATCTCTAGATCTGATTGTTCCTTTTATTATACATATTATCACTGTTATGATTTGCCTCTCTAAATTTTACCATGCTGAAAAGGACTATGACATTCTTGAACGAATCAGCAGAAAATACCTTTACAGTTGCATTTAGATCACATTTCTGAATTTATGAGAGTGGGTGACTTGGAGAACTCTAAAGAAAAGCTGAATTGGTTTCTAATTTGAAAATAAATGGGAACTTGAATCATCCCTCCCTAAATTGCCTTTTTACCGTTTCGTATTTTCTAACAAATCTGCCAAGTATTACAGTGCTGTAATTTGTTACCAAACAATAAAATGTAATTAAATGCCCATAAGCTTTGTTAGTAAAACGAAGCATTTTGCTCCAGAATTAAAGCTCTGGGGTTGGATTTGACCCTTCAGTGTGCACGTGCAGTTCCTTTTGTGCCCTGCCAAAATGAGCATGCATGCAGAAGAGCATGTGTTGCCAAGCAGAGCACGTTAATGAGGGGAGCCTACTTCCTCCAACAAGAGAATCAACATTTCAGAGGTCTCTTCATGAAGTTTATACATTGCACAGATACACCTTGCCCAAATGGCTATGCAACTTGCTGTGTGGCTACATGGGAGAGTCGGTCACCTCCCAAGCCCAGGTGAGGAGATGCTGGTGCAGCTAGTGCGTAGGACTTGGGATGGGAAGATGCACCTCATGGTTATGCTCTCATATACCTTCAAGTTAGCTTGAGAGGAAGGGAGAGATAAAGCAAAGATTATGCAATGAAGTGTTCCCAGCAGGCAGTGTCTGGGAACGAAAAACACTGCTCCAGTTGATCTTGTTGCTGCAGAAGGACACTACACAGGCAGGACACGAGGTCAGTGCTAAGAGGACACAGCAGTATGTTTAAGTTGGCCAAAGGCTTGCTGAAGAGAGGACTGTGCTCTCTCATCCTCCACTTGTTCTCTCATTTCTGAGGCAGATACAGGAAGGCAGCACGTCTGCCCTTGGGTGAAAGGAGCAACTCACAGTACTCTCAGAGGAACAAACACTGGCCAAGGCTCTTTAATCAAGGTTTATGGAAAACACTGAAAGCTGATTTCATTCCAGTTGCAAGCTGTGTTAATGGGTTTTTTTTTGTTATGAAACCCATTTAGAGATTTATATGCTTGTCACTGTTTACCCTCCTTGCTTTCACTATTCATATGCTTCAACAACAATACAGAAGTGTTTGGATACTCTTATGTAATGCAATTACTAAATATGCCTTCCGAAGAAGTTCAGTGAGATTTCATTTATGACTGCTGTGCCAAAGGCAAGGCAAGAATAGTTTTATAGAAGCAAACTGATAGACTGAGATCAAGATTCACAAATGGAGAGAGGGAAACTGCAGGCAGCGCTAACAACTTAATGGCATAAGCAAGCTGTCTACTCAACAGCACCTCCTTAGAACAGATGTTCCTTGTTGTACACAATTCATAGAGGTCAGATTTTTCTCATTACATGTTTTCAATGGCAAGGAGGGATCCTGGCTGTGGATCAGGCTGTAAGAAATCCAACTGCTTGTCTTCTCTGAGTGTATTTCCTTTCATGTTGCACAAACCGCTATCCTCTAACACGTACCCAGCATTTTCATGAAGTTATGGCGTATGATATTTCAAACACTTAGTGTGCTCAAGTGTTGGGGGCACTGTCTAACAACAAAAGAGATAACACGGCTCTTGCACACCCTCCCCCTCTCCCAGATACTTCCTCATCACTTCTGAATTTCAGAGTCTTTGCTTTGATTCTCCCTCAGGTGGTTCACACCATTAAAACTGATATCCATGCTTCCTTTAGGGCTGATCCTAAGACAGCCGATTGTCCTGATCTGTGTATTTAAAAGCACAGTGTGATCAATGGCTTCCCAAGAGTTTTCTACCTATTGCTCCTTTCTCTTACTCTCTCTCCATTTTTATGTCTTCCCTCCTGTGCTTCACAACCCCTTCTGTTTTATCTTTATTCTCACCTCATTTATCTTCAGGCTCTCACCTAAACTGTACCTTTGCCCTGGATCACCTACTTTTCTGTTACATCAATTTTTATCCTTTTTCACACTTAATTGTCGCTTGTTCTTTTCTAACACTAACCTACATCTTTGCATCATCATGTCAGTAGAATAAACAAATACCCCTGACAGGGCTCTTACAAGAGGTAAAAGATTTATCTTGACAGAAAATCCATTTCTCTGCTCCTCTCTCCTTCTCAGCGGTTTTTGAAGCGTTTCAACGTCTCAGCAGCAACAAAATCCTCTGTGAAATTGTTGCACTGCATGTCAAGGTCGAAGTGACTGAGATCAGGATACAGCTGTAAAATTAGCTCTTGTGTTTCCTAATATAACATATATTATTAGGTCTAATTATTTTTATTTCCAAATGTGTTCATAAATCAAGCAAATGGCACTTACTAAAGCACTCTCATACAATGAAGTTCTTTGCCACGCTACTTGTTTCAGATTTCTGTTGTTCATAAGGCCCTCTAACACCTTAAATGCAAGTATTTCTAATGTTTCAAGGAATACATGATTCAAATTGCTGAGCCAGATTCCGAGTCCTTGGTTCTTCCTGAACAGCTCTTGACATCCCAAATACAAAGGGAACTACTAAAGGGTATATTAAATAAAAAGATATCAGAGCACGGCCTAATAAATAGTCCTCACAGTTTTTGTCCTCCACAAAGTTATCATTACTGACCCAATCTAAACACACGCTCTATCTGCCTTATCAGAAACTACATTTAAAGTGTCCTGTTTATGTGGCTTGATTTGAAGAACAAAAGAGTGTCCATGTCAATTCCGGTCTTTGTTTAACATACATACACACTAAACAATCATACTGGTACTTACAGAGCGAGGCTATGCAGCAAACAAGAAATACTTAAACAAGCCTATTTTTTGGAGCTTGCATCCTTTTCTTTATGCTCCCAGTCTTGATAAAGTAGACAACATGGGCTGGGGGCCTTGTCAGGTGTTGTACATTCCAAGCTGCTTTGAAGAGGGCAAATGCTAAGCCCTGGGGTCCTCTCAAGGAAAAGCTGTCTGTGCTTCGTATACCTCACATACTACATGTGTTTCCAGCTCAGAATACTCCCTATAGAAACCTATAGGAGGTAAGGGCAATACAAGCAGGAAAGTGACCTTTTACAATGCCAAACCATGCACAGATGCTCATGTGAATACCAGCACTTCACATTTCAGTGGAAAAGCACTTGCCTGCTGCGCTTGAGACAGCACTGGAGCCAAATTTTTATTCCAGAGCACAAAAGCTGGCATTGTCCTTTCCTACTCTCTCCCCCAGGTCAAGGAAAAGCACTAAATGGCTACTACTGCCTTTTCTCACACTTGTGAGAACCCAGATTTTCAATCAGCTGGCACCTGATTGTACGACCCAGAGTGGAAGAGATTCAGGCATTTAGGCACCAAGAAATTGCCCCAGTTTTTCTAGTTACTGAAGGGACAGATGAGGACAGTGGCCAGACTCTTAATACTCTGGATTTCTTCATCAAGATTGACAAGCTTTTAAGATTAGTCATACCTTTCCCTTCCTGATGGGAATAATGACCTTTCCTAACAGATGAACTCACCCAACAGTAGCCTTCAGCTTTCCAGTGAAACGTCATAGAATCATAGAATGGTTTGGGTTGGAAAGGACCTTAAGATCCCCCAGTTTCAACCCCCTGCCTTGGGCAGGGACACCTCACACTAGACGGTGTTGCCCAACGCTCTGTCCAACCTGGCCTTGAACACTGCCAGGGATGGGGCAGCCACAGCTTCTCTGGGCAACCTGTGCCAGCACCTCAGCACCCTGACAGGGAACAACTTCTTCCTTACATCTAACCTGAACTTCCCCTGTTTCAGTTTGAACCCATCAGCCCTTGTCCTATTGCTGCAGTCCCTGATGAAGAGTCCCTCTCCAGCATCCTTGTAGCCCCCTTCAGACACTGGAAGCTGCTCTGAGGTCTCCACGCAGCTTCTCTTCTCCAGGCTGAACAGCCCCAACTTTCTCAGCGTGTCTTCACCTGTACAAGGTTATTGTAGGGACTCTGAGCAGCAAAGATTGAAATATAGCAGATGACACATTCTCTCCCCCACAAGATATCAATATAGTTTAATGGGAGCAGATAACTCAGCATTAATGTTACCAGTTTTATTTGTAAAATACTTCAAAATGTCGAGAGGGACCAAAGCAGCAGAACTAAGCCCATTCAATTCATCATCGCCCTATCCAAGTGTTCTGGTCTTTTCAGTTAGTTAATGGTTTTCTGTATTATTGGAGCTTTGAATAGAGTGCTTAGTTTAATATTTCTTTCTCTAGACTTGAGCCTCACATGGCCTGCAAAATATGTGTATATATTTTCTGTGTATTTTAAGAGTGACATGTAATCACAAAGGCAAAAATCAATGAAAGTCTTCATCCAAAGACACTGAAAAATGAGGAGACAGTTTGTCTATGTGCTGTGTACTTCTCTTTGAGAACCTACCCATCCAAAATGACCATTATAGGGCCTACAGAATAAATGGTAACCCAAAATCTGTCTTCTTGCTGTACTCTGTGAAAAGAGTTTTTTTGCTCACCCTGCTGTATTTTTTCTTTTCATTTCTTGATTTAGGATATATTAAATATCATTAGGTAAGGATAAAGATTTCAGGCATCACATGGCTGGTCTATGTGGCACGCCAGGAAGTCATATCACTGTGAGAACTGTACCAACACATGCCAAAACCAAGTCCCTTGTGACCAAAGGCAAGTACAAAGTAAATGGATTCCCACAGTCAGAGGTCAAACAAAGCAAAAGAACAAGGTTTCCTGGATAGCAATACTATTTCTGTTGCTGTCTCTGCTGTACTATTTGACAACTAGAAAGTGCCTTGAGACTTGCCAGAGACAGATCATGCCTCAGTGCCAGATCTGATAGTTAGTCATCATCTGGCAACATAACCTGGAGGTGGGGGGCTGAGGAAAAGCAGACACTGTCTCTATTTTCAGGAAGGAAAGCTGAAAATGGATTCCTTTGCAGATGAGACTTAGAGGGTAAAAGGAGTTAGCAGGGAAATGAACACTGATCTGTTCTTCTTTTGCCAGCCCTGAGCGCGATCCCAGTGCTGTCAGTGTACATCAGAACAGTTGTGTCCTGACAGAGATCAGGTGCTCCAAACTGAGTTAAAAATGTGGTGGCACCCAGCTTGCTCATCAGTGATGTCAAACAGTAACAGAAATCTTCTCTCACAGTAGAAAAGTAAGTCTTTTTAGCTGAAAGTCCATTTTGTCCAGGTAATGGACCTCTTCCTTTAATCCATCTGTAAAGGCCAATGTCTCACACTGCACATCTTTGCCTGTTCCTCTTTCAACATTAAATGAATAACGTAGTATCATGTAGTACTTAAAACAGCTGAAGAAGCCTCAAGATCTCCTAGTTTACAGTAGAAAAATTCCAGAGCCTAGTTATTTTGTTTGAATTTAAATACAATGAAAATGCATTCACTATGGATGCCTCATGATAAATACTGTTTTGCTGGAATATAACTAAAAATATTCCAGACTTCTGAAAACAATAGATTTCCCTGTTTTCTCTAGTTATACACATGCATAGGCTCTTTCTGCATAATATCAAAACAATAATATTACGTAGGCAGTTTCACTGGAGAATCTTAGGCCATTTTAGGAATGTTAGGAGATGGTATAAGTTGTGTATTTCATCTCTGTGTAAGAAGTTTGTTAATAGGCACTGTGCTGCTGTGTCAGGTCCCTCACCAAGCCTGCAGCTTGCCCACATCTTTCCACTTGTCCAGCTAGCGCTACTTTCACTTCTCACCATCTCTACACACCTAAAATTGGGTGGAAGATTGGACATTGCACCTGAAGTTGATTTACCATACCACCCAATTTTAGCTGTGTTTACTTCTAGTCTTGGGATTTTAATCCTGCTAGACACCACAGGTCTAGCAAAGTCTGTCCTCTGCAGGCAAACATTTCCAGAGGAAGGAGCTGTTCATCTTCTCAACTGAAATGCTAACTTCCTTTGGCCTAGGAGTTCTCTTATGTTTTCTTTCCACTAGCTTCTACTTTGTCTCCCCAAAACATCAGTCTCTCTTTTCCCTGCTCTCTTAGCAATAGGTTGTCATTGAAAGCAGATATACAAATAATTCCATCAAGAATGAAAGAAATTAAGGTCACCCTTACCAGTTGCTGTTAAACTGGGAATAACTCAAAACCCAAGTAGCATAAAAATCAAGCTATTTATTCTTGTTCCCTTTCATTCATTAAATTTTGAATCTGAAAGTTGTGGTAGGGCCAATTATTTTTCTGAACTCCTAGTGAACTAATAAGAAATTTCATGTTGAATAAAACTTTGACTCATGTTGAATAAAAAATCCAATGCCTTACTCAAAGGGAAATGTTTTAAAGAATAACACTAAATGCCAACTCTATTGAGCATGAAGAAACAGGTATTTTACATCAGTACCAACTAAATTTAGCAGAATACAGATGTTGCGGCCAGCGAAAGCTGAAAGAGAATCCACTTTATGCTTATCTGTATAATTTTCCCAGATATTTAATTGCTCTGCCTGAAAGAAGTTAAGCAATCTGGTGTCCAGTTTTGTTTCCAACAAAACCAAAGCAAATCTTCCACTTCCCACAGAAGCAAAGCCAAATTTATATAATACTGTTTTTCTTTAGAGGTGAAGAAAATGGTGGTAAATTTACATCCTTACAAATGAAATGGATGGTCAGGAATTTCTTGGGGTTTTGTTACACACATGAGTAAACCCTACACATTTGGCAAAACAATGATTACCTGAGTAAATAAGACGCCCATTTTTAGTTACAGACTAGATTTTTTTCTCCTCCAATTTAAATATGTTGACCATATCATCAAAGAACAGAAATAATCCTGTGAGTTACATGACCTGTCAATGTAAGATGGAATAGCTGGAGTGAATATAGCAAACATATCTGGAAAGCATTTACCTCAACTACTGATCAGACATGGCAAACAAATAGAACAGTGTAGAAATAGTTAACCAGACATGAAGCAAAAAGTGTAGCTGGAAGTAGTGCCCAGCTCAGGCTGAGCTACACAAGATAGGACATATTGAGGAAAAGCTCCTCTAACATCAAGGCTGACAGACAGTCTTGGAAGGACTTTAACTTGGATCCCGCTGTGGATTACTGTGGATTAGTATAGTGTTTCAGCCAAAACGTCCTCTCTCCACCCTACTCAGAGGTCAGGAACAGGGATATATATACATAGCTCATTCTACTCACCACTGAGCACTATGAGAATTCCTTTTATGCATAGCCAGTTTGGCTTTCTGGCAAACAAGTGAAACATGTATTTTGAAGACTTCAGTCTGTTCTGCTTATTGCAGCAAAAGGAGGTGCATTTCTTCTTCCTAGAATCCTAGAAACCTAGAATGGGTTGGAAGGGACCTTAAAGATCATCTAGTTCCAACCTCCCTCTTCCCATAATTTTATTTAACAGAATTATTGAGAGCTCATGAAGCTCTGCAAAGCAATGAAGAAGGTGAATCTTTCGCATTATGTCAGGCTAGTCCCTCTGCTTTTAAACACATTCATTTAATTTTATGGCAGTATAAAGCATTTCCCTAAAATGGTTCAAGATTATAATTCCCTCAGATGATGCTCCAGTGATCACCATAATATGCTAAAGTGCTCTTCATTTTTTAACACATTTCCAAGTATTGTGCAAAGTAAATTGCAGAACCTCATTAATGCTCATTCAGTCATCAGTAAATACTTCTGACTTCCCCCTTAATAATATCAATGCTATTTTAGAGTGAAAATCCATTTCTTTACTATTAGGAACCCTTTATCATCACCTTCTTTTTATAGAGCAGCAAAATCTGACCTTGATATGTTGAATTTTGTAGCTCTTTCTTCCTCTAAACGCATTCTGCAGGGGCAGAACCTGGTACTGAACAACAGAAGGCTGAAAGGCTTTCATTTTTACTTCAGACTACTTCTGCATCGCCTTAGTCCTAACGCAGACATACTGAACCTCTTTTCTTAGGCTATGACATACAGTAGCTACCACAATTCTTTCAAAGCCAAGATGCAAAGGCATCATTCCTAGCTGTGACCAAACCACATCATGCCCTCAGAAGGCCTGGTGGGAACATTGCTTTTGTGGTGATCATGAAGTCTCACACCATCTAGCACAGCTGCAGCGAAGCCAGACAGTGTCATTTCTCAGGTCTAACATCTGCCCATGAAAGAGGTCAATGTGAACTTTGCCAGGTCCTTGATTTCACATCCAAGCCCTGCTGTATTCAGTAAGGTGAACATCAGGAACACTTCTGCCTTCTGTCTAGGCACCTGTCTAGAGCAAGATGCCCATGTGGAGCGCCCCTAGTCAAACAGTTTGAGAAACAAAGTGTTTAAGGAATTTTTATGGTTACTTGTCTTCAGCTACTCCTGCTTGAAAAGGAATCAGTGTCAGGTGTGTTCTTGCACTTGTTCCTCTCCAGAAACACTATATTATAGGCTCTTCAGAAGCAGAAATCTGCCTCTCCACCTCTAGGTGTTAAGCATTTTAAATGCCTTTTTGAAAGTTACCTCTGAACAGTGGAAATGTGCATTTCTTGTTCTAGTCTTGACAGTAAGCCACATTTGTTTATTCTTCTACCCCTCCCAGAAGAAAGAAACCCAAAGAAGAAAGAAAATAACTTCATTCAGAGTTTCTTTTTTCATCCTGTTACTTTTGTGCTATCAGAGAATGTCTGAACTGCCGTTTCAGATATGCTTTGGAGTTACTGCAAATACCAAATAGAGAATAAAACCAGGGAAACAAAAAACCATAAGTATTTCAGTTACCTCATCTTCATGTTTTTTTGTATTCCCATTACTACATAGGACTAATTGCCAGTAGCTCCACTGGTGTTACTACCTGTTATCATATACTGTGAGAACATAATAGAAGAATCATGTTTTACTGCCCAGCTCCTTGCCCACTGCCCTCCATTGCCACTGTGCTTAAGTATATATAAAATAGATGCTAAAACCTACTACTACCTGAGATACTCACTCACTGATCTGTTGGGAGTTGTGAACTTCCATTTGACCCCCATCTACTTCAGTTCTCAGTGTAACGTTGGTACTTATGTGATATTATCATGAAAGAAAGATTAAGCCTATCTCACCCAGGAAATTTCTGGTGCACAGTTAAGCTTGATTGCTGTGTAGGCTGGTGCTTGGGAATCCCTTCCCAGGTACAGACGTCAACAACACCTGAGCACTTAGCTATAAGATTTTATAAAATTATACAGATGGTGAACATAGGTTCATTTATACGTGAAAATAAAGATTCCTAGAATTATTTTTGCAACTTTTGCCTCTCTAGTTGTTAACTTTTTGTCAGCACATCAGAGCCAACACATGTGAAAGAGCCAAGCACTAAGAATAAATTACCAGCTGGATTCTGAGCTGAGGAATCTTCACTGCTGTCTCTGCATTTCAGAGCAAGTGTGTTGCACACATCTGACAAAGCAGTTAAAATATTATCACCTTCCTTGGACTTTAAGACAAGTTATGAAAAACAACCTGAAATAACAACAGGAAAAACTACACTCTTGACAAACTGCAAAATAACAACAAAAAAGGCTATGAAATAGAGTATGTTTACAAGCTGGAAAACATAAGCAAATGAGTAGTTAAACAGCATGTTTCATAGGTGGCATTGTTTTACGGTGTTCATCTTGGGCATGAGTATCTATTTCCCAGAAATAGTCTAAGCTTGGATCTCCATCTGATTTTAACATTTTGGGGAAAAAAATCACATAACTAATTATTAAACGAGTATTTATTGTTAGAAGTACAAACCAGAAGAACATTATAATACTATCTGTATTATCTGTGTAGTATTCCACAAGGCTTTAAAAAGGATGCTGGAGAGGAACTCCTCATCAGGGACTGTAGTGATAGGACAAGGGGTGATGGGTTCAAACTGAAACAGGGGAAGTTCAGGTTGGATATAAGGCAGAAGTTCTTCCCTGTGAGGGTGCTGAGGTGCTGGCACAGGGTGCCCAGAGAAGCTGTGGCTGCCCCATTCCTGGCAGTGTTCAAGGCCAGGTTGGACACAGGGGCTTGGAGCAACCTGCTCTAGTGGAAGGTGTCCCTGCCCATGGCAGGGGGTTGGAACTGGATGATCTTAAGGTCCTTTCCAACCCAAACCAGTCTGTGATTCTGTGATTCTATACTCTCTGCTTGCAGGCTGTATAAACATCTCTAAGTGTTAAAGAATGCTTGCCTAGGATAAATCTCTCTTGGAAACCAAAGCAAGATATTTTTCCTCCAGCCAACAGGTTATATATTTTTCTACATATACACTCAAACTAATAGCCTGTGTTTAGTCACAAATCTAAAAGTAGACAAATCACAACCCCACAAGCAGAGCTTCTTCTGGCGCTGCATCTGGTTAAGATATTTGCACTGGATTTGTAAATCCAGATTTCAGCAAGACAAGTGGCAATGCTTTCCAGAAAGGCGTAGCAAAGGAATATTGCATGGTGTGATTAACACCTTTCAACCTCTATATTTCTTTAGTTATTCTCACTGATCATCCTCACTCACATTCAACCCCTTGGGGCGCTGAACAGCAGCATCACTTCAACAGGTGTTTTCAGTCAGATGAGAAACATACATTAACTTGTCTTCATCTCCACTCCTGCTCAACACTGAGCCAAACAAAAATGGGGAATAATTTGGCTGTTACTCCCCAGGACATGCTGGGTCCCATTTTAAAAAGCACTTCCTCCTTTGTGTGGACACCACAGCTTTCCCTGAAATTTTTCACCTCCTTCCAAGTGTCTGTGGATTACACCAGTCTCCCCTGCACATGGAAATGAGGAGGGCTTAAGAAGACCCAACAACAAGAGTCTCATTTATACTATGCTACACATTGCTCCTGAATTCTATTAGTACAATAAAACATGACTACAGATTTAAGAGCATTTAGCCAAGAGTGAAAGAACTGAACACCAGCCAAAGGCTTTATTTGCAGCTGCCAGTCCTCTTCCTTAATGAGCCTTGCCAAGAGAATTTCAGTTCCTCAGGCTAGAAATACCAAACTAGAACCTGGTAACACTTCAAAGGACAGGGGACTTGGGTCTTTTGGGCAAAACACAGTAAAATAAAGTGTTAGAAACTAATACCACCCTTGCTTTTTGTGCTTCTGGTTCCCACCCAAGCCAGGCACATAGTAGCCACAGTAAGACCAACAAAAGACCTTTGTTTTACAGTGCTCTGCCACCCCCCTATAATAAAGCATACTGCACAATACCCCTCCACTGCAGTGCCAGCAGGCCCCTAAGCAACGGTGCTGTCCTTGGGGACAGGGAGTAGCAGAGCTTACCCTTAAAGTAATGACAGAGCTTATGGCTGATTATGTTGGCTCGGTTGCCAGATATGTTTATAACTTAAAGGAAGATAGGATGTGAACCTGATACTGTTTGGACTGTGTCTCCATTCTCCCTCACAATGGACCACCTCCTGTGTTCTGTGTGTGGTGGGTCTGGCACACAGCTCGGTGGAGGAGTGCAACCTTCACAAAGTGTAGAAAATGTCTTTTCTATCAGCAGTGGATCAGATTCTCCCTCTTCCATCAGCCACTTGCTCTCCTTTTTCTTCCAGAGGCTTCCAGCCCTGCAGCTCATCAGTCCCCACAGAGTACACTGTTTGCATGGCTGTGCTGTAAGTGAGGAGAGTGGAAAACCTCCAGCAGGGAACAGAAGATACCAGACTATGGCAGGAGAGGCAGAGACCCCTTAATATGCCACAGATATTATGAATCTGTCACTGTGACAAACTCCCTAAGCTAGCTGCTATTTACCAGTCCTTTCCAAGGCCTTCAGCTCCATTTAGTGCAGCTGCAATGCAATTACACAGTAGAGGCAGGACGTGCAGTCACTCATCAGGTTGAGATCAGGTTCAGCCCCTGTTTTGTGCCAGAGGCTGATTTCAAAAGCTCTGTGGTAAATGGGAATTGATGTGGAACTAGAACTGTCATTCACCTCGCTGTGATGGTGTCTCTGTATCTATCACAGGAGATACTGTTAGGACAAATGGATGTGCAAGAAGCAGGAATTCCTGAGTGCTCCTAAGCTATTGAAATAAATGATTGCAAGGTGTCCTTTCAGCCAAAAGTGATTACACCAAGTCACATCTCGGCTTCCTAGCCTGTTCTCTGGGTGCAAAATTGCCTTGCTTCAGCTACAGCTCATCGTTCTTCCAGAAAATAACTTAATCCAACCATTAAGCCCTCTTAGAAGCAGTGCAGCAGGCACAAGTGCGGAGAGTTGGGAAGAAGGATGAATTTTCTCTGGGTGCTACTATGCTCACTGAAACAAGGCAGTAAAAGAATAAAAGCTGCAAGACAGCCAAGTAGTTTCTGTCCATCTCTGCTTGCCAAAGGGATATAGATAATTCATCCTAAAGTCTTGGGCTTCCACTTCTGGCAATCCAAGTGTGCTCTTCACTCTCAAACAGTAAAGGTTTGGGGACTGGGCAGGGGAACAACTTTAAAGAAATTCATTATTGGCAACACTTCTAGTACAGTTTCCAAGTACTCTGCCATTGACATTTTTGGTAAGCTAGTCATAAGAATAAATATATGTACCAATCTCAGGAGAAGAAACAAAGACTTTTGGCAGAAGTCTTTCTTAGAATAAAAGGAAAGGGAAATATATTTCAACGTGACTTTAATTCGTAGTCACATCCAAAAACCAGCCATAAAAATACATTGCTCTTTTCATTGATGGAAGCCTTACTGAACACTGCAAGCTATTAAAGAAGTCTAGAAACATTTTATTATGGGCTAAATGTTATTTCTCTTGAACTGGAAGAATAAACTTCTATGAAAGAGCAGGATTTGGCTCTGTGAATGTGCTTTCACTGTGATCATGACACAGTACCTCTTAGTGATATGGTCAACTGGATTCCATTCTGATTTAGTACTTGCTTGATGAAATGCGATTCTCCTAGTCTACATTTTCATTTATTTATTCACCCTCTCTCCTCTTTTGATTACTTCATGTATGCCTATTTTTGTCTGCATTGATATTCTTCTTTTCTGCATTTTTGTGGAGGTAAATCAGCATAGATAAGAGAGCTAAATCAGCATTATGAGTCTATTTAAATGCATTCAGCCTGCCAACAATCAGATAAGATTTGTATTGTGTACCCGGTTTTGTCTCTCTGCTCGGGAAGGTCATTCACAGCCTTAGGAGAATGATGAGAACTGTTTATTCATCTTACGGTATATCCCAAGTCAGTAGCTATTGCTAATATGAATATTGGCTGTATTGATTAAAGCAGTTATTCAAACACTGTATTTTGTAAAATAGAATTAGAATTTATAGTTTGGTTTTATCATGGGAGGAATGCTGCATTTTCGTATGAGGGAGTATTTTATAAATGTTTTAAAACCAGTAATGTTCACTCAAATGTAATCCAGAACAGCACAGGCTTTAAGGCACATTCTTAGCTCTACCTCCATTCTTACTGCAGCTTCGTGTGACCTGGGGGCAACCTGGTGTTCCCAGGCTGGAGAGTGTGCTGTATTAGCCTGTCTGGAGCAAGTCTGTTTCACCAGCTCACAATCACTGCATGTATTTGATACAGTATTCACGTGTTTTGTAAATGTCTGTTTGAATGATAAGAGTATATGCTTTCACAGTTTGCTCCTCAAAGCAGATGATTGCTTCCTTTGATAACTGTTACCATAACCTGCACATGAATTTACCTCAGCCACTTCTTCCCTTCCTACTAGGTGAAGGCCAACACTCGCAAGTGGCAGCCAAGTAAATAGGTCTGGTCTTGAGCTGTGATCTTGATCTGTGGGTATTAGTCCATTGTCTCTTTGGTAACCCCATCCCAAAGGCAAGGAGCCATAGGGTACAGAGACCAAGTATCCCCTATCTGTCACAGTCTCTCTAACACTGAGGACAGAGGAAGACATTGAAGTGTCTGTCACAGTTTAACAAATCCAAACTGAGAAGTTTGGGATTCAAACCTCTGACCTTAGCTCACTAGGAACAAATGAAAAGTCCTTCCCAAAGGAAAAAGGTGAGGAACGTGTAATGCATACTGTCACCCTGAGGAAGCATGCAATCCTTACAAAACAGAACAGGTATTGTGATCCTTTAGAAAGGAAGCAGGATAAAGAGGCAGCTCTTCTGAAGATAAGAACAGGTGACTGCTCTGAAGCTGAAAGAAACCTCATTTGATAGTCAATAATGTCTCTAATTGTCCTCTTTCAAATACCAGCACCCTCTATACTCTGATCCGGATAACGTGGCAGATCCACACCTACTTCCAGAAACTAAGTACCACTTCAAAAGCTAGCACTTCTACTAATCAGGTGGGAGCAAATGAGAGAGAGAGACATGTGCATCCTTCTAAGGTAACACCACAAGTGTACTTAGCAAAGACAACTCTATTTCAAGTGATTGTTTGAGATGCTTACACCCTGTTCTATCCTTTCTAAACACAGAATAACCTCAGTCTGCTTCACAATATTTCTATGCTACTGTTCCAAATTCTATTCAGTCACTGTAAATGTTTTTAAAAACTCTCTTGTCAAAAAGAAAAACGTAGTGCTATATCTGCTCACATATAACACATCTTCAGGGCCATGCTATTGTTTTGTATTATCTGTTACCAGTGTAGGACAGGGAGAAGGGTACTTCAGAATGAAAGTTTTGTTTGAAGAGCCTGGACTGCCCCACAATGCTTTTGAGGTAAGGAAACGAAAATATTTGCCACAGCATCCCTGAACATGTTTTCTGTTTGCTACAGTGATGGGGAAGATGGAGAATCCCCCAGCTTATGACTGAAAGAGCAAAACCTTGTGATTCCTTAATTTGTTAATGATCAAACCTTTTAGGTTTTTAGTTACATCATTCATTCAAAATACTAAGTTTTGTAGAAGGAGATCAAATGTTTAACAAAAATACCTAATTCCTTTCCACCCCAAATTACATTTCACTGATCAGCAGGCAGGCTGAGATTTGCTAAAGTATCTGTTAGATAATTTATATTCCTCAATAAGCTCAAGAAATGTTAGCAAGATTCTAAGAAATTATTAAATACAAGATAATTTTATGATAGCATTTATTCCACCATCAGGATTTTCCACATCCTGCCAAAGGATGATGATCCTAATCATGATTAGAATTCATTATCCTACAGATGTTGTATATTAACTTTCCCATCCTTCAAGTCAACTTCTTCTCTGACTAAAATTATGCAAAGTATTAGGGGCTTCCAACAGAGAGGACTACTCAGCACATACAAATAACCCTTTTTTAAGCTTTTTAACTGTCTTTGAGCTAAAGAAAATAAATAATAGAATCACAGAATGGTTTGGGTTGGAAGGGACCTTACTGCTCATCTAGTTCCAACCCCCTGCCATGGGCAGGGACACCTCACACTAGAGCAGGTTCCTCCAAGCCCCTCTATGAGGGGAAGCCATTTCAGTTCCCCAAAGGCGTTTTATTCTACATCATTTCACCCACACAGTGTGTAATGAATAGTAGTTTGTTAGCACACAACACAACATACTCTGTCTGGAACAGTTCCATTCTTGTAAAATACCTGTTTTCCTCCTAAACACCATTAACTCTAGAAATCTAAAGCATAGTTACACATGCATCCTCCTATTTAATTTTACTGACCCACAAAGGAAGTTATGAGCAGAGTTGCTTACATGGAAATTTGGATCCCAGCCTACAAAATGGCAAGGAGAATATGATATGCACACCTGCAGAAGTCATACCTCTGTGTGGAAATACACATACATTTCTGCAATTACATACCTATTTAGTGTTATATCCAATGACAACTGTCTTAAAAGATACTGCAAATTCAAGTGAAAAACTGCCTGATTTAGAATTCCCTGCAAGACAGACTGTTTCTCACCCCGGAAGTAAGCCTGGGCTATGGATTGGATTATCCTTTTTCTGGTAACTGGTGATGAGTTTGATAGGGGCATTAAAAACAGGGAGGTGGGTGATAGGGCTCAGAATAGTCCCATATTTAAAGCAGTTGAGAAATTCTGTCCCCAGTTTCCACCAAGTACCAAGTTAGCTGCTTTCAGTATGTTCTTTTAAAATGGGTCACTGGATGACAGCTCTTCATCCTCCAGGTTTCCCATTTGACATTTCTCGTCTTCAGAACTCTGAGCCCTCACACCTGCCAGCTCCACACAAGCTCTTCTCTAGAAGTTTGAGTACTGTGTGACATTCAGAACAGCCTCATCTGTCTTAATATTTTGGCTTTCTCTCTGCAAGCTGTGTGTCAAGTGGGGTGGATGACCCCTGGTATTGGACAGCATTTGATTTGCTGCAAAGCCTCACAGCAAAGAAATTACTAAGATGTGCAGTTCTTGGCTTCATTTTCAAATACTGACACTGTGATGATTTCCAACACCTCCACCCTCTCCCACATTCTTCCATCTCCTCCTCTAATCAATCCTTACTTGCCAGTCAGAGTCTGGCTCTTGCTTTTATCACCAGAAGCCACGTGCCCTGCCTTTTGATATTCTTAGCTTCTCTGTCCCCAACTCTTTCATCTCTGTTGTTCCTCTTCTGTGTTCTTAATTGTTTTACTTTTAAACTCTCCCATGACTGCCTGGTGTCCTCTAACCTCTGATGGTACTCCCGTCTCTCCATGAGTCGCCTTGACAGCATGGAGAAGCAGTTCCATCTTGTCAGGAGGTCCCCAACAACTGGAAAAAGCATTTGCAAGGAAAGCACCACCTAGACCCCAAAGGCCAGGCCAGTAGCAGATTAATTTGTTGTGTTGAGGAACAGATGTACTGTATGATTGCTATAGAAGCACCAGGGGAGGTTGGAACGCTTGCTCTGTACACAGGCATAACTCTGCATTTACAGACTGTTTTGTCTCAGGTAGGTGTACTTCAGCCAAGTCAGATTTTTATCAGCTGCACCAGGATGATACAAGCTTCTTGCCAAAGTTCAAGTTCCTGCTCCAAAGCACTTAAGCACAAGAAAGTCCCAGAATTATTGTCCTTGTCTACATGGCTAAACAAGGCTTGTTTTAGTCCAATCTCAGTTTCAGTCCCAGATGGGCAATTGAGCTAAATTCCTGTCGTCCCACTGTCAGAAGAAGGTAATCTGAGACAGAGAGCTGCCATGGAAGACTTCAGCTGAAACACATGTAGTGCACATACAGTGAGAAGACCCACTTACAGGTGAAACGTGAGCTGAAACGTTTGTCACAGCGCACATCTGAAGATGACATGCACTGTGGGTCTGGAGCCAGAGTGGGTCACAGCCAGCCCAGTATGAGCACCAGCTGCAGGGCAAGCCTCAGTTCAGGCACTGGTAGAGATGTTTCACATGGAGTAGAGCCTAAGCAGAGCAGTCACAGCCTGCTGGGTCTGGCACTTTGAACAAGGACCATGGGGCCATATACACTCAAGCAGTGCAGAAGCGGGAGATGGTTTTCATCCCTTCTGTCCCACACCTTCAGCAGCTTCTCACACAGTAAGTTTGGATCTAGCAGTGCTTAGTACATTGGCAGCTGGGTGTTACATGAGTACAGCTACTCAACATCTCTGCACCATGCTGTGCTCTCTTGTTAGCTCAAATCTGGTGCTTCACTGAGGCTAGTAGGACTTCCCAGAGCCAAAGTGCCAGAAAGCAGTCACTGAACAGATCGTCTGCATACAATTCCTGGTGAGTTGCATGCAGGCCAGGATGCCTTAGCTAAGTCCTGGCACTGCCTGCCAGTAGTTCTGTTTCATAGTGGCAGTATCATCATTTGATAGCACCAAAATTACCAGCGTTTTTCCACTGTCCAGAAATACATCATTTTTCCCCTCCTCTGTACCCCAGGATCCTGAAGAATCAAGTGCACATTCTAAATCAATGCACATAATTAAGATGTCATGCAATACCATGGAAAAAATCCACTTCTTCATGTTTAAGAGCTTGTTCTGATTACACACAGTCCTTGCGGGTTTTTTTCCACATTCACAGTATCACTTCACTTCCAGTTCTTCTACAAGGTAAAACGGCAACTATATTTTTCCTCCACTCATAACTCTGTCATTCCTTTTTTTCCTTTATTAATTCTAAAAATGCTTAGAGCTCATCGTAGCTTATTACAACATTCTTCATATCACAAACATCATAGCGCTATTTCTCCCATCAGCAATGTTAATTTCTTCCCGATACAAGCAGAATACAAGGGAATTGCTATTCCCTGCCAATTTAGTGGTACTATGGTATCCATTAGTGCCAAGTCTGCAGAAATGCAGATTTGGATATAACAGATAGATGAAGACTGCAAAAATAAAACAACGTGAAGCATACTGCAAGCAGAGATAGCAATTAGTAAGCAATATGGGCTGTCATGAATAAACAGTGAGGCAGATTTTGATTCAGTCCTGTTATCATCTATGATAAACAGTCCAACTCTAGAATGAATGGATCAGTTCAGCTTTTAAATAAAGAATACTGGCAAAGAGGTTTAATGGAATGTGAAAAGCTAGAAATGACTGGCAGCCACAGCTTGCCTTGCACAATTCAGAGCAAATGAAGTGTTCCCTAAGTATGTGAAGCTCCGTATTCTGAAAAGCTTTGTTGTGTCTGTCTTACCTTCCTGGTATCAACTGTTAGAAACAAGTACCACACATAGAATCATAGAATAGTTAGGGTTGGAAAGGACCTTAAGATCATCTAGTTCCAACCCCCCCGCCATGAGCAGGGACACCACACACTAAACTAGGTCGCCCAAGGCTCTGTCCAGCCTGGCCTTAAATGCCTCCAGGGTTGGAGCATTCACAACTTCCTTGGACAACCTATTCCAGTGCCTCACCACCCTCACTGTGTAGAACTTCTTCCTTATATCTAACCTAAACTTCCCCTGTTTAAGTTTAAAGCCATTACCCCTTGTCCTACCACTAGAGTCCCTAATGAAGAGTCCCTCCCCAGCATCCTTGTAGGCCCCCTTCAGATACTGGAAGGCTGCTATAAGGTCTCCACGCAGCCTTCTCTTTTCCAGGCTGAACAGCCCCAACTTTCTCAGCCTGTTTTCATACGGGAGGTGCTCCAGTCCTCTTATCATCCTCGTGGCCCTCCTCTGGACTTACTCCAACAGCTCCATGTCCTTTTTATGTTGAGGAGGTGAAAATGAAGTCTTTTTGAGAGCTAGTGAAAACCTTTAGTACACTTGGGGAAAGAAATACATGTGGATATAAATAAAACTATTGGAGAAAAGAAAAGAAAGCTGGAAACATAATCTTACATATTTTGGTTACAATAGGTAGAGAAGGATGGAAGTCACTTCAGTAAAATATCAGGAAAGCCACCAGTTACTGTAGATTATGGCTTAGAAGAAAGAAAAGGGAGGGTTGTGTAGCATGGTGAAGGTCAGCTGTTCCTGCAAGAACGCTCCCAAAAATTAAGCTAAAAATGAACGTATGCATCTTTCTTACTTCTTTCTCTTGAGGAAACTGAAGATGAAGCACTGAGGTTGTCAACAGCTTCTAAGTGCTTTGTGCAAGAACCTGGGAGAGCTTATGAACTTCAAAAAAGGATAGGAGATGGAAAGAAGATGTAGCATTAGCATCCAGTCTTCTTATCTTCAAGGCAATCATCCTGATACGTTAGCAATGCCTGAGATCAGCTGGAAAACATACTAAGTGTTTCTTGAGTAATTCAGGAAAGCAAACACTCCTAAACCCAAGTTTGTTTCTCTTAGTTATGAGTTATGGCTCTGGACAAATCTTGTCAAACTCAGGTTGCAGACTGCTCACCCCCCTTATCTTCCTTGAAAAGACTTTTACTCCTTTCCTTTTCCTTTGTAGTATATAAATCAGCTGAGCTTAATTAACAAATAAGAAGCATTTGCCTTAAGCTTCTCTTTACATTACCCACACCTCTCTTGATTCCTGAATCCTAAAAGCAGGCAGGTAGCTTTCCTTCCCAGTTCCTCAGAGGTGGGGCTGCTTACATCATGCGAGACCAGTGTGTGTTACGTACAGCATCAGCAACAGAGAAAAGCAGAAAGACTAATACCAAAGCTATATCTCTTTCATTCCACAGATGCTCCTGAACAACATCTGTGGTTTGAAGACCTATCAGTTCCCACCTAAAGATTCACAGTCCAGCTTTTCTTGCTTTGCAAACAGAACTTAAAAATGATGGATTTATGTGATTTTCAGCAAAGTGGGCCCAAGGTAATTCAGACATTTCTGAACCCTAACAACCCTTTAACGAACATGGTTAAATTTGTTAGAAAACCTAAAAGCAGGCAAGTTTCACATGATTTGTTAGCCAAAGTTTGGCCTGATCTCGAATGCCGCGTCATGGTTCACATAGCAGCAGTGAGTGGAAAAGGTGTAAAACATCATACATTTGTTGTAGCGTGGAGCTCTCCTGTACTCCTCAGTTTCCCAACTTTTAGAAACAAACTTAAACTTAATAGCAGCTCTTTAAGTTCTGCTCTTTCCTTCATCTTCAGCCACATCTTTTCATCTCCTCAGTTTCAGCACAATATAAGGTATTTACTCCTGGGAATCCCATGAGTCTTATCTCTTGACATTTCTAGACCAGCCTAAAAATGTCAGCTTTTTAGAAAAGCATCTTTATTATAACTGAATAGGCAGCTGGCACTTCTTGCAGGTTACTCTTCATTCATTTCTGCTCCCAGATTTTTTCTTGCTGTTGAATCTGGGAGTATTTCCCAGTCACACTTCAGGTACTACTCCAACGGCGAAGCTTAAAAGTTGCCACTAAGTCCAGTTGTTCAAAATACACACATGTATCTATTGTGCTACCAAAATTTACCTTTGCATTTGCAAGATACCTATATAGGTGATTCATACAAAACTACTGTCAGGAGTCATTTTCTTTCTGTGATTTCTGTACCAACCCTTAGGAATTCCTCATGGTGTTTTTTAGTCACTTCTCAGGATGCTGTAAGTGGGCGTACTTAGGATAAAGAAATGAGGCATAAGGTATAACTGGGTCCGTATGACAGACAGATGTTCATGCACAAAAGGTGGACCTTCCATCAATATTAATATTTTCCTTCGAGTTAATGGTGAGGTTTTGTTCAATTCTGTTCTTGACAATAGTGACTTCTGAGTGAATGTTTTTTAACGGAAAACCATACTGCCTTTCCAGTGTTCACATGGTTCTTTCAAAAAACATCTCAATTCTATTTGAGGGATTGCTATTCCTAGTGATCAGATGTGGCATTTATGTCTCTATAGGTTGTAAAATATGGATTACAATGCAATACAGTGCTGGACTGCTTTATGTCTGAAATGTATAAATATGTCTGTCATGCTGGTGGGGTAATAAAATTGCCTTTCAAGTATTTTGACTGCCCGTCGTCCTCACTGAAAACATTTGAAACCACAGGCCCTTTTCAGACAATTTGACAGAGAGGTAGCAGCTGTAGGAGTAAGCTTCAGGAAGAACTGGATGTAGGTCAAAGACACTGAATAATGCCTGAAGGATGACATCAAAGTGTCCCTGTTCCCTCTGACTAGGCAAGCAGTATGTTGGTGCTGTCTCATGAATGTTTAGGATACACAGAGAATAGCAGATTTAACTTTGAACATAAAGTTGGCAATCGGAGTACTGTGAAGCTGAGGGAGAAGCATTGCCTTTTTAGAATATAGATATTCTTATACCCTGTCCTACAGACTTTGGTTCTTTCTTCAGTCAGTTTTGGTTAGCATTCCTTCATCAGCTGGGCGTGACTGCAGGCAGGGAGAGTCCCCAGGCTGATGACACCAAGGAGGGAAGGAAAGATACATTTATACAGAAAACAAGAGATTAAAGAAAACAAATGACTCCTTAGATTATTCTAAGCCTCAGTGTATGTGAGTTCCAGTTACCCAGAACTCATGTTAGGAAGTAATGTTTATATCATCGTTACATGCTAAAAGTTTCCCAGTCTTCATCTCGTACATGGACTTGTGTGTCTGGACTAATGAGTCCAGAGTGTGTCAGCACTGCCACAATGGCAGAGCATCCCATACCATGCACAGAGAACTGCAGCAAACTGAAACTAAGCTGTTTCTAGAGTTTTTGCATGAAGGTTCCCATCGCTCCGTATTCCCTGATCATTGGGTCTCACTACAGAGCCTGTTACACTGCAGGGACAAGCGAGGTTCTGGACAGAGCATTGAAGGGTTTTCTGGCTATCGCAGTCAATGCCGAGGTTAGAACTTCAAATATGTGCTAGTAAGATGTTGCATTCTGGCTGGAGTTTACTTGGGTTTAATTATTATAAAGTGTTGGCACAGCTCCCTCCTAAAATTGGCAAAACTTCAGGTAAAAAGGGGAAACTTCTTGAGCAAAATGGCATTTATACTTTAAAAGCATTAAAACTGTTGAAGTGTTAATAAGCCACTGCCAAAGAAGCATGCAAACGTAGTGATTGCACTCATAGAATCACAGTCTGGTTTGGGTTGGTTTCTCAGCCTGTCTTCATACAGGAGGTGCTCCAGCCCTTGATCATCCTTGTGGCCTCCTCTCAGAATCCAAACTGTTAACACTTAAAACAGAGGAAACAAGGGAGACAAATGTCTGTTGTGGGATAATAGCACATCTAGGGTTTTTAGCAGTCAGACAGTTAAGTAGTGGTCTAAGAGCAATTCCATGACCTGTAAGGATTTGCTGCGTTTCCCTATTGCTTTTAATTTTTTCCTCTTAACCATCATCTGTTTGTGGTACATCATCATCTCTTTCCCTTCTCCTCTATCATCTGTCGCAAAGTTGCGCCTTCAAATCAGTCAGTCTCTAAAAACATACTCATTTTCCACCTCCCTATCTGCCCTCCCTCCCCAATATCTAATTCTTCAAATTATTCTTCAGTTAATTCTTCATGTAATTCTTCTGAATTCAGGTTAAGTGACAGGGCAGTTTCTCATGCCTTGAAAACAGCAAGTGATGCCCTGAAGTACTTTCTGCAAGATGAAAAGAAAAAACCTATTAACATAACAGACTCCTGCAGTTATACAGACAACGATAAGCAGTCTCTGGATTGGATTTGCTTTTGCTCATCAAAATACAGATTTGTTGTTTCTACAATCAATTTTAGGTAGTGGATTTATTATGGAAATGTACATTCTTGCTACCTACGTTTGCTGAGTAATTTCTGCTTCACAAACATCTCATTGTCTTCAACTTGTAAAAGCAGGCTGCATACTTCTTATGAAATGAACACATCTCACCAGGTATCATATTTTGCACATTTGCAGCACATGTGCACACACGTGCACATACACACGCATATATATAAATATATCTATTTGATTTTTCAGAAGATTTCTAAATATGCAGATTTCCCCTCATTTTATTATAATAAGACACTTGGCTGGATTCCTCTGGTGACTTTTTATCACAGCTTTGATTCCCCAAAACTTTCCTCCTAAATGCTGGAGTCATCACCATCACTCAGCTCACAGTTTGTCTGATTATCATTCATGCACAAAGCCATGGCAAAGTCAAAACAAAACCGAACTCTGATCCCTAACTGTTGATAAACAAATGGATGGACACAGTTTATTACACAGCTGCAACTGCAAATTCAAAGGGCAAATAAAAGATCATTTTGTTTCTGTTCAGTGATTATTGCTGTTAAGTGAATACTGATTGTTGTGTTAACAGGAATGAATGGCATAGTCCAGCAAAGCCAAAAGCTGGGGTGGTGATCACAGCTCACAGAGAAAGCACTGTTGTAATTCAGACAACTCTTCTCATCACCTCTCCCTGAAAACCTGTGTGTTTGTTCCACTGGACTTCTGAACCCATGTACAGTTAAGGGGGATGGGGATAGTCATGTTTTTGAGACATAAGCATTTATTTTACAGAAGTTCCTGCATAAACTGTATCTTCATCAGGGGCTGTAGCAAATAGACAAGGGGTGATGGTTTTAAACTGAAACAGGGGAAGTTCAGGTTAGGTATAAGGAAGAAGTTCTTTACTGTGAGGGTGCTGAGGCGCTGGCACAGGTTGCCCAAAGAAGTGGTAAACGCTCCATCCCTGGCAGTGTTCAAGGCCAGCTTAGACAGACCCTTGGGTGAGGTGGACTAGTGTGAGGCATCAGGGGGTTGGAAGTGGATGATATTCAGGTCCTTTCAAACCCAAACCATTCTATGATTTTATGATTCCCTGTCAGAGTCTGCTCTTCCCTTCCTGAGGTGTTAGGGTGTCCACAAGGCCAATTGTACAGGCAGCTGATCTGATTGAAGAATAAATTCTCTTTGTTGGTTCTTTCTTCAGTTTTACTAATGATTCCTACGTGGCCACACAAGTACCTGCCCAGCTTACTGAAGGTGATACGTCAGACATTAGGAGAGAACCAAGAAAGAGGAAGCAGAACAAACTTAAACAGGGTGATCACCAACTGTCTAATCACAGTTCAGTGATGCAGACTATCTGAATACTTCTTTTCAAGGAACAGTAGTTGTGAGAAGTGTGTCAAATATGGGACGCTCAAAAATATATCAGATTATAGTTTGCACTGGAGGTTGGTTTTGTGTATACTATGAATAGCTCATGACATTTGCCAAGGATCATTTCTAACCCAAATGGGAAGTTTAGATCTTGGGAAATTATGCTGTTATCTACTGAAAAACTGAGTGTTTCTTACAGAGTCAGTGCTAAAAAAAAAATATTTTAATTAGAATCTACTTGTTGGTCCTATTTATTGGTCCCAGATGAGGTCCAATGCACTGGAGTAACATTTGATGTGTTCAGATATAGCTGTTTGTCATTAACCAGTCCTGTTATTACAACTTGTAAAGAAACCATCAGGCCTTACTTGGCTTGACAGAACACACCTGACGGGATCTGGAGACTTAGCAAACAAAACTATTGTGCTGGAAAAGCTTCTCAAATGGAATCTTGGAGACCATGCACGCAGAGAAGATAATGGCTTCAGCATTTAAGCTATATACAAATATTTACATATATCCAGTCTGTGGAATAAATTGTGGATCTCTCAGTGCTGCTGCAAAATGACAATTCACTTGGATGCAAATCATGCTTTTTGCAAGCACTTCCATACCTGCAGAGGGGAAATAAGGGAGTGGACAGTAGTAGACAGTGGATGAAGAGAGAATGATATTTATATGCATTCTCTGGTTGTGTGAATCCTGTGTCCAGGAAAGCCTGGGCTGAGTGGGCGGGGG